>NW_028186979.1:717860-847495 GCF_003343005.1 Rhea americana | reverse complement strand
AAAAAAAAAAAAAAAAAAAAAGACTGAAAAAGCTCCTGTCTCTTTCCTCCAAAAAAGAACAGAGCAAAACAGTCCCTAGGCTTGATCTTCAAGAACAAGAATAATAAAAGTCCTTGTACTGTTTTTCACAAGAGAAACATTTTGTAAATATCCTTGTGACAGTGTATTTTTAATCTTAATAAATGGAAGGCACTTTTGTCTTTTATATTCCTGCTCTGGTCAAACCAATGCCATAGTTGATAGCCTAATGGAAATCAACGGAACAGCAGAAGCTAGGGATTACAATCTCTACTTGTAYACTAACATTGTTATAACTGTATTTAACAGCACTTTTACAAGTCAGTGAAGTGCATTGTTTTCATGTGATAATTCATTTGCTGGTTTCTTAAGTTGGATAGGCAGCATAACTGCAGACAAAACTGGAAACAGTGCTGAAGACTTGAACTTAGCAGAGCCAAATGTCTTCCACTGACACGATCTTCTACAAAGCTATTTTGTAAAACAAGACACGCAGTTTGTAGCACAGGGTAAGTTGCTGCGGTTTGATAGCTGGCAGTCAGTGGGCAGATGTAGTGGTTTTGTGACTTCTTCAGTTTCTTTAGCATAGATCTTTTAATTCATGTGGTAGATGCTCTTGCTTTTCATGTTTAGAATTTGGTATTCATTATATGCTGTATCTTGTATTGTCTTGTAACTTAAATCACAAATACTTTATAAAACGAGAAAGAAAACCATTTATACTGATAGTGTCATGTGTATTGCCTGCTTGCATAWAGTCACTTTATCTAGGCTCAATATTTCTGGTGTCAAATCAAGTATGCATTTAAAGAGATTGAGTTGCTTTGCTAGTAAGAGGCAGACTTTGAGGAGAAGGCAGTGTCCTTAAGAATCCAGTTAACCTCTTACAGTTTTGAGAGCACAGCTTTTCCTGGAAAGATTCTGGAAATTAAAGTCATTCCTGATCTTTCTGGAATAAATGTGTGTAGGAACAAAGAGGCAAAATTATCCTTATATTATTCTTCACTCTGAGGTTTTGTCTGCAATACSAAATGAAACTGGGGAAACAACAGCTCTTCCCCCCATCACCTACTGCCTCAAGTTAAGACCATCCTTTTAAGCTGAGTAGCCAGTCTAAGAGAGCGTAGGCACCTGAGCATGCGCAAGCAACACAGTTACTTTGTAGCATGGATTATGATTAATCCACCCTCGGATTTCCCATTTGGTGGAGTCTTTGCACAGACATCTCTTTGAACACACAAAAAAATCAGCCTCACCCCAAAGCCTGTAAGTAGGAATTTTAGGTTTCACTCAGTTACTATAGTCTGAAGAACTATAGACAGTGCTGTAGGAAGTTTTATACTCTGTGAAAATTATCTGTGCCTAGAACTTAGGCATTTGGCAAGTTCTTCATACATGAACTCAATAGAGCATAATAGACTGATGTCTATGTCTGAAAATTTTTAGTCACCGCTTCCTTTCTATACAGTAGGCCTTACTGCTCTGTTGTGCACATTTGGTATTTGGTTGCATAACTTGTTCATGCATTGCACCCATGAGTAATTACTGTGCTGCAGGCATGTGTGGAAGGTGGGTAAGTTGATTACACTACAGACTAGAGATGTTGATTCCCACTTCTAATTACTCATGACTTGCAATTTTAGCAGTGACAGGTCTGTCATTTTAGCTCATATGTGGAGTCTGTTTAATAGTCTTGCATAATTTTGCTTTTCTGTCTTAAGCAGTATTAAACATTAACATGTTTAGCTCAGTTGGAGAGCGTGGTGCTGCTAATGCCAAGGTGGTGGGTTCAATCCCCTTATGGGCTATGCTGAGGGTTGGACTAGATGATCTCCAGAGGTCCCTTCCAACCTTATCATTCTGTGATTCTGTATGTATGCCAGTGGCCAAACAGACACAAGCCTGAGGTTGCTAATGAATTGTAGAGATGTTCACCTGTTGATCATCACCTGAAATCGTGAATAGCTTAATGGAAATTTAGCAGATGTTTCGGCAAAATGGATTTTTGGGAGCCCCTGCATAAATTGAGTCCTATACCTTGTTTTCATACAACAAATTCATTACCATGCCTTCTGTTAGATTGTAAACTACTAGGATTCTTCTGTTTATATGTACATATGTATCTTTTCTTTGCTGAAATTGATTGGGCTTTCTACAGAAAGAATCACACTACATTTTCTTGCTATGAACTTGTTTAGTTATACTGCAGAATTAGACACAGATGTGGTGAAGTAAATACAGATGTTAATTGAGGCTGATGCTTTAGTATTTTGCATTCTGTGTTTTTTTTTTTTTTTTTAACATTTGGCTTGCCAACACTGTAATATGATACTCTAAGGAATTATTTTTTTTATAGTGGAAGTACTGTTTCTGTGCATCACCTACCTCTGTATCGGACGCTCTTACATTTATATGCACAACAGTTATCTTTTTCTGAATGTAAAGATAATTTAAGAGTCAAAATAAACACCAAGGTAGATGTCTTTGGGGGTCTTGTCCAAAATAATGGTCAACCACCTTTCTTCTCTCCTCATTCTTCTCAGCAGCCTCTTAGTCAAAGTGCACCTAAACTAAATTTATCCATCTTTACCTCTTTTTTTTTTTTTTTTTTTTTTTTCCAAGAAGCTATAGTTCTTGTTCTGCTATATTCTGAGTATCTGGACACCAAAATACACTTAAATGACTGAGAGTTTTGAGACTAAAAGTGTAACTTGAATGAACTAAAGATGTACTGCCAGCAGCATACACTTTAGTACATTACAAATTAGCCAGAACTGTTTTCATTTCAAAATGTGGCCAGTTTGTAGAGCCCACTTGTGTAAGAATTAAGAGTTCTGGATTCCAGACTCTCCTTAGTATGATTCTTCTTATTCTTAGAATAATGTCCAAAATGCCAGATGACAGACTGGCTTTTAAATTTGAATCACTGTACTGCAAAGACAGGAAGACTTTTGGGTCAGTAACACATGAACTCTGGCTACATTGAGGCTGCAGTCTGTTCTGCTTTCTCATTTACCTAATGTTTGCGTAGATTTACCACTTTGCAGTGCATGAGAATTTTCAAGTAAGAAAAATCTTTCCATTTATAGAAATAAAATGGTGTTTGTTTCTGTAATTATGCTTAAACTTTAGTTAAAGCTTACTTGGTCCAACAGGTTTTGGCTGACCAGTTTACATCTACAGAAGAGATTCATGTTGCATTGTTGTTCTTATAAAGGAGGACGTCTGAATTTTTCATTTGTGAAATCTCAGTACATTAACAAAGGATGGTGTTAACTATCTTTTCACCATAAAACACAGATAATKCTGTCCTTTTATGTGTGCATTTGAATGTTTTAAATTATTTTTTTCCTTGCTAGAAAAATATTCCCTCCAAGATTTAAATTTTTGCCAAAAACTAATACCTAGAAGCTAATTTGAAACATCAGGAGTCAGTTGATAAAATAGGGCAAAAGGCAACAAGTAAAATTGCTTGTCTACTGTCTATAGATAATCTAAAGAGCAGCAGTGAAGTTGACACTCAGTTTCTGAGTGGCAGCTATGAATTTGACGAGTATCTTGTCCATTTCAGAAAACTGTAACATCAGYAACTGTTGGCAGACTCATGAAAATGATCCTGTCTGGTTTATGTATTTTCCTTTTTAAAGATTATAATCACCTTTGCGGTGTCATCATTTTATCATCATCAGTTATTCTAAGTGAGAACTTCAGTCTCTGCYTGGGAGTGGATGAAGAGCCAATTGAGAGCTTATGGGTAAAGATTAAAGGGCAAATGAACATGGGTGACACTGTTGTGGGTRTCTACTGCAGGCCACCTGATCAGGAAGAGGAAGTTGATGAGGCCTTCTACAGATAGCAGGAAGTAGCCTCACAATCACAGGCCCTAGTTCTCGTGGGGAACTTTAGCCACCCTGATACCTGCTGGAAGAGCAACACAACTGAGCACAAGCAGTCCAGGAGGCTCCTGCAGAGCATCGATGATAACTTTTTGACACAGGTGGCGGAGCAGCCAATGAGGAGAGTGTCTTGCTAGACCTTGCACTAACAAGCAAAGAAGGACTGGTTGGAGATGTGAAGGTTGGTGGCAGCCTTGCCTGCAGTGACCATGAGATGGTGTTCAGAATCCTGCCTAGAGGAAGCAAGCCAATAAGTAGGATCACAACCCTGGACTTCAGGAGAGCAGACTTTGGCCTCTTCAGGGGCCTTCTTGAAGGACTCCTGTGGCTTAGCACTCTAGAGGGAAGGGGAGTGCAAGAGAGGTGGCTAGTATTCAAGCATCACTTCCTCCAAGCTCAAGAGTAGTGCATTCCAAGAAAGAAGTAGTCCAGCGAAGGAGGCAAGAGACCTGCATTGATGAGCAAGGAGCTCCTGGAAAAACTCCAAAACAGAAGAAGAAAGTACACAGAATGTGGAAGAGGGGACAGGCCACTTGGGAGGAGTGTAAGAATGTTGTCAAAGTACACAAGCGTGTAATGAGGAAGGCTAAGGCCCATTTGGAATTAAGTCCAACAATGGATGTCAAGGACAAGAAGGTCATCTTCAAATATATCAGTAGCAAGAGGAAGACTAGGGAAAATGTGGGCCTGCTGCTGAATGGGGTGGGAGTTCTGGTGAGGATACAGAGAAGGCAGAGTTGCTGAGTGCCTTCTCTGCTTCAATCTTTACTGCAAAAAGCAACCTACAAGAATCCCAGAGCCTAGAGGTGATAGAGAAGGTCTGGAGAAAGGAAGACTTTCCTTTGGTCGAGGAGGATCATGTTAGAGATCTTTTAGGGAAACTTGACATCCACAAATCCATGGGCCCTGATGGGATGCACCTACGAATACTTGAGAGAGCTGGTGGATGTTGTTGTCAGGCCACTCTCCATCATTTTTGAAAGGTCGTGGAGAATTGGAGAGGTGACCGAGGTCTGGAAGAAAGCCAATGGCTCTTCAGTCCTCTCCAGCCAGGAGGAGGACCCAGGAAACTAGGCCAGTCAGCATCACCTCCATCCCTGGAAAGGTGGTGGAAYAGCTTGTTTTGGATGTCATCTCCAAGCTTATGGAGGGGAAAAAAGGTGATCAGGAGTAGTCAGCCTGGATTCACCAAGGGGAAATCCTGCTTAACCAGTCTGATAGCCTTGTATGGTGGAATGACTGGCTGGGCAGATGAGGGGAGAGCAGTAGATGTTGTGTACCTTGACTTCAGCAAGGCTTTTGACACTGTCTCCCATAATATTCTCCTAGGCAAGCTCAGGAAGGGCAGGCTAGATGAGTGKACAGTGATGTGGATTGAGAACTGGCTGAAAGGCAGAGCTCACAGGGTTGTGCTCAATGACACAGATTGTAGTTGGAGGCCTGTGACTAGTGGCGTCCCCCAGGGCCCAGTACTGCGTTCCATCCTGTTCAACTTATTCATCAGTGACCTGGATGAGGGGACAGAGTGCCTCCTCAGCAAGTTTGCAGATGATACCAAGCTGAGAGGAGTGGCTGATACACCAGAGGGCTGCGCTGCCATTCAGGGACCTGGACAGGCTGGAGAGTTGGGCAGAGAGGAACCTCATGACATTCAATAAAGGGACGTGCAGAGTCGTGCACCTAGGGAGGAATAATCTTCTGCTCCAGCACAAGCTGGGGGCTGACCTGCTGGAGAGCAGCTCTGCAGAGAAAGACCTGGGAGTGCTGATGGATRACAAATTGACCATGAGCCAGCAATGAGCCCTTGTGGCCAAGAAAGCCTATGGTCTCCTGGGGTGCATTAGGAAGAGTGGTGCCAGCAGGTTGAGGGAGGTGATTCTACACCTCTGCTTAGCCCTGGTGAGGCCTCATCTCGAGTACTGTGTCCAGTTCTGGGCTCCCCASKACAAGAGAGACATGGAGCTACTGGAGAGAATCCAGCATAGGGCCACAAGGATGAGGGGATCTTATCAACGTGTTTAAGTGTCTGAAGGGAGAGTGTCAAGGGGATGGGGCTGGACTCTTTTCAGTGGTGCCAAGTGACAGGACAAGAGGCAGTGGGCACAAACTGAAACAGAGAGAGTTCCATCTAAATACAAGGAAGAACTTCTTTACCATGAGGGTGACAGAGCACTGGCACAGGTTGCCCAGAGAGGTTGTGGGGTCTCCTTCTCTGGAGATATTCAGAACTTGCCTGGATGCAACTCTGGCTAACGTGCTCTAAGTGACCCTGCTTGAGCAGGGGGCTTGGACTAGATGATCTCCAGAGGTCCCTTCCAACTTCAACCATTCTGTGATTCTGCGATTCTCTCTAAAATGTATATCTTTGAAAACAAGTTTTTTTTTTCACATGCCAGTTTTTCTCCTCCTCCACTTTTTTTTATATGTTTAACTTTGTCATGACTGTAAAGTACAACTTAATGTTTTACAAAAAGTGATTTTAGTAACCTTCATTTAGATTATAAAATCTGAATGAACACTACCACCACACTCATAAAAACAATGAACTTTCATGTGAGATAAATTAAATAGAAGCAAAATGGGCATTTCACAAGGACAAAATGAATGTGCTGGAGACCTTTTCATTCTAAGGTATGTCAACTGGGTTATAATTGGCTCTAATTAGCTCACTCTATTCAGCTATAAAAAGTCTTTACCTTGCAGCTTCATGACACTCAAAGATGTGAAATTTCTTTCTACCTTTGAAAACATCAAAGAAAGTGCTTCCAGTCTACTTTTTATTGCTGAAAAACTCAGTGATCAGTGTAAGAAAGGGGCAAATGCATCAAGAGGAATAAGAAATACTGATCGGTTGGGCTAGAGGAACTCTTGAGAGTTAATTGGTCAAATCGGATTTCATTGTCTAATTAAAAGTATATGTAGATATTTCAACACAAAATGCCACAAAATTATGCTATCAGCAATATGTACGGAAAATGATGTGACTTAAAAAAAAAAACAAACTATAAATCGTGGTCAGAATCAACTTGAAGTCTTCAATTATTCATTCAGTAATGATTCTGATGTCCTTTGATTTCACTTTGGGAAACTGTGGAAATTGTGGTAACTGTGGAAAGTTAGGTGCAAATGTGATCAGATGTGAACTRTAATGCATTAACATCTTATTGTGTTGTATGTGTTCGTAGAGTGTTTCAATCTTTCTCAAGGACATAATGGAGATATCTGTGGGGCAGAGCTGTTGGAAGTATGAAACACACATGGTAGTAACAGCTGCTTACTTGTAATTATTATAAGCAAAATGGTAGTTGAACCACTTTATCGTTTTTATTATCAATGTTTATTTTCAGTTACTTGTAAATTTCTGAAGTTGTAACATACAACTTCATTAAGAAACACTTCTGAAATAAGACTGGCAATAATACAGGCAAAAAACCTCATTTTAGAACAAATCCTAAGATCATTCTAGTTCTGTATGCTTTTTAAAACACATTTAAAAACATGGTGGTAGATTAATGTGCTAAATAACCTGATCTTATCCTAATATGACAAAAACTCATTACAAGTGATCTTCTACAAGTAATTATTTCCTTGAATTTACAACATAATAAGGATACAGGTCATTGTTTCAGCAGAAGATAAATGCAGAAGTTAGCCTTCCTTTGATTTGCTCCTTTGCCTTAGGGAAAAGTTTGGTGGGTGAGGAGTCAGCAATACAACCTTAATTATAGCTTAAGCTTTTTAAATCTACTTTGCTTAACTTTTTTTGTATAGTCCTATCTCCTTTGGGTTGTCTGACCTCTTTATAATAGCAAAGTGCAGTCTGTATTTGCAAGTACTTGTTTCACTAACAATGCGGAGTTAAAAGGGATGAAACTGTCTCTTTGTGGAAGAAGTAGATTTTGATTGGAAGATCTCAGCTGAGAATAACTGAGGTTGTGTTTCATTTATGGTGTGCAGAGGGAGACTACACTGTTTCACTTTGTTCTGTTACCTGTTGTTTCCTTTCCTCACATTTTGTGCTATAAGATAGGATGAAGGAGTCCCGTGMTTTAGATGTGGTGCCAACCAGATCTGTGTTAGGGAGGTAGAAGTAATGCAAATTTGTGGATAAAATAWAAACGTTTATAGAGGGCATTCTCAAGTTAGGAAGGTAGCTGGTGGCTGCCTGATATTGGGCTCACTTGCCCAAGGCTGTGTCTACATCTGTTTCATCTCTTCAAATTCTAGATTGAAGTGATTCATGCAAAGAGCTGAACAGAACGGAACGTTTATGTCTAGTGATGGACTCTTGACAAAACTCGAGAGAGAACTCTTCACATATGCACTGAGGATGAGGATAGCATAGCAAATGGCACTGGCACATTGCTTTTGAATAACTTAAGCTTTTGTCTAGAGATGGGAGGAAGTTAAAAGTCATGTTGCTATTGGTACTGAATTAGTATTCTCTGCACTTAGCCATATTGTGTTGCTATAAGTTAATTAGGTTGCATAATTTTATTTTTGAGAAGTATGGGGTATGGAAAACTAGTTTTTATTTAATAAAGAATTATCCTTTTAACCTTACTGTCATCTCAGCAAATGTTTTAGAGTATAGTGTATACTTAACTGCGCTGCCTGTAACAACTAGCTAGGCTGTGTTTCCTCACATAGGCAAGAGTAGAGATGATCACTGATTTTATTTATTGATTTATTTTATTCCTTCATGTATAGCCTAAAAGCGGTGAGTCATAGACAGAAAGGGTATGTTGCTTGAGATACCCATGATGACCGGCTGCTGAACTGGAAGAGATTTGCAACAAAGCTCTGACACTTAMGATTTTTTTTGGTGCATCTTCAAAAAGGATGCACGAAATGACATATAAAGAATATTGAATGCTTTAACTTGAAATATTAAAAGTGAGTGTGTTAAAAGGTCTTTGTTTTGATCCTATTGTGCATATATGCTATGAATTATGTTACAGTGACATAATCCTTAGTCATTTTGCATGATCACTGTGTCATTCAATATATAGAGTGCATCCATGCAAATGAAGTAGGGGATTTCGCTTACGATTAGGCTAGCATCTAGAAAAGCTGGATTGTGTTTGTTTTTCTGGTACAGATTTGGACTGAGATGTCAAAGGGCTCTAAAAAAAAAAAAAAGTGTGCTAAAGCTGACTGTTTGCATAAACAAGCTTATTTTTAGTATGACATAACTTTTCAGTAACTGACTCTGCAGTAATGTTCGTATAGTACATGTAAAATTTGCTAGATTGCTAGTTAATGGCAAATTTTGCACTTGAAACATGAGACCAATTTCTGCTGAAGAAAACCATAAGGAAAACGATTGAATGTGTTTGGAAACAGAATAGATCTACAAGATTAAAATAAATTCCCAGGAAAATTTCTATTGGTTTTAATGTTTGATCTTTTGTTTTTGTTTTCTGTTTTTGTTTTACAGTGTTATGTGGGAACCAATGGGAGATGGTAAAAAGCTCATTTCACTGGCTGATAACAACATATTATTGTGGGATTTGCAAGAAAGTTCAGCCAAAGCTGTGGTAAGAAAAAATTGTTTAAAAATGATGATATAGTATAAATCACAACATTCACAACCTAGAACTTTTAACTAGTCCTTCCTTAAAGACTGTTCAAAAATATTGTTGCTAATGGAGGCTATGACTTGAACATGGTTTGGGGAAATTAATACTGTACTGAATGTGAGTGTTTCAGAGAAGGTAACTTGGTTGTTTGTAGTTGCCTATTTCCCTCCTCTTGAATTGCCCTCAGTTCTCTTACGAATTCTAGAGCAAATAATCTGAAGTAAAACAATAATAACTTGATCAATATGTGCAGGGGGATCATAAATCAATGAAGTAGGAGGCTATCTAATTCAGATAATGTTTAACGGTCTATAAAGTGTTCCTGACTTATATAAAAAGTGTTATTCTCTATACTAGTATATTAAACCATATTCGTCTCATACCCCTCTAGTTAATTGAAAACCCTTTGATGTATACATAATATAAACTTCTTCACTTACTGCGCACTGCTTTGACTTTAAAGAATTAATTTAAATTTAGTAATGAACTAAGCAATCTCAATATACAGAATAGCAGTAAATTATCTTCTCTAATATTCAGGAATATAAATAATAGGGTATAATTGATACAGATTTTGATCTAATTATTCCAGCTTTTATAGATAATCAACAAAAGTGTGTTTATTTAAGTACACTGGTGTGGATCATATATAGTTGTATATATGAACGTATATATGAATATATATATTCTTGAATAGTTCTGCATAGAATCATTTCTTTGTCAGTATTTGTCCTTAGAAATGGAAACTGATTGTCGTTATCATCATTATGTGATTGATCTGTTGTCATCTCTTTAACTTTTTAGTTTGACATGTTCAGTTTAGTTTTTTCTTCTTGAATGTATCAGAACCAGACTTTTCAGCTAGCAGTTACTTGGAGTCAAAATGTTGTTTCTCTAAACTTTCTCTTGTTGTGCCATCTGACTATGCCTAAATAGATGAAGCCTGAAGTTGTTGTTATTTTACTTAGTATCAACATTGATGGATGAACAAGGAGCTTCTGACTAAACTCAAACATAAAAAGGAAGCATGCAGGGGGCAGAAGCAGGGACAGGTTACCTGGGGGAGTGTAGAGAAATTGTCCAAGGATTCAGGGATGGGATTAGGAAAGCCAAAGCTCATCTAGAGATGAATCTGGTGAGGGTCATGAAAGGCAACAAGAAAAGGCTTCTAAAATGTGGGCTGCTGTTGAATGGAGCAGGAGTCCTTATGACAAAGGACACAGAAAAGGCTGAGGTACTCCATGCTGTTTCGCTGCTGTCTTTACTGGTACGATTGGCCTTCAGGAATCCCCGTGACCAATGGGAAAGTCTGGAGGATGAAAGACTTACTTTTGGTAGAAGAGGATTAGATTAGGAAACATTAAGCAAAATGGTCGTGGACAAGTCCATGAGACCTGACCTCATCCACGCACAGGGGTGGAGGGAGCTGGCCAGTGTCATTGCAAAGCCACTCTTGAGCATCTTTGAAAGGTCATAGTAATGAAGTGATATAGGAAGTTTCCTGAGGACTGGAAAAAAGCAAATGTCAGCCTCCTTTTTAAAAAGGGCAAGTAGGAGGACCTGGGGAACTACAGGCTACGCAGCCTCACCTTGATCCAAAGGTGGTGGAGCAGCTAATCCTGGATATCATCCAGACATGTGAAAGACAGGAAGGTGATTAGGACTAGTCAGTGTGGACTTACAAAGTGGAAATTATTCTTAACTAACCTGATAGCTTTCTACAGTGAGATGAATGGCGTGGTGGATGAGTGGAGAGCAGTGGATGTTGCTTATCTCAACTGTAGTAAGGTTTTTGACATGAATTCCCCTAACATCCTTATAGCGAAGCTTTGAAATGTGGTATGGATAAGTAGTCAGTGAGATGAATTGAAAAGTGGCTGAACTGCTGGGCTCCGAGTGTTGTAACCAGAGGCACGAAATCTAGCTGGAAGGCAGTCACTARCAGTGTATTCCAACGGCTGACAGTTGGGCCAATGCCCTACGGTTTAACCTCTTCGTTAATGACTTGGATRATGGGACTGAATGAGTGCACCCTCAGCAAGCTAGCAGATGATTTAAAATTACAAAAAGGCTGGGTGAGGGACACAGTTGATACACCAGAAAGGTACATTACCATTCATAGGGGCCTTGGTAGATTGGAGAAAGGGGTAGAGAGGAACCACGTGAAGTTCAGCAAGGTGAAATACAAAGTTCTGTGCCCTTGCACCTGTATGTGCTAGGGGCCAACTGCCATTAGGAAGCGGCTTTGCAGAAGAGATTTGGCTAACTGCAACATGGTATATGCAGAATGGAATATGCAGAAGACCGTTGAATGAAAGGATGAAATAGAGAAATTAAAATACAGATATTTTAATATGTACCTTGTGTCATCACAAAATAAGGAAGCTAAATCTGAGAGGAGCGGACGTATGTTTCCATTTGACAGCAAAAGTTTGGTACCTCCAGGAAAACAATTTGAGAGGTATTTTGAATAAATTTGGGGAAATCAGAAATATCCACATTCATTCTGATTTGATTGTTTTCTAAATTACTAACTTTTGCCATTTCTTCTTTCAAAAAACTCACAGCATAAAAATTTAAGGATGAAATACAGAATTTACTTMAGGTATTCTAGACTTTATTTTTCTTCTTGCTATCAAGTATTATTCTTAGAGTGTTGTGAAACTTCATTAGACAGATTAACCTTTTTTTCTAGGCAGAACTGGTTTTTGAGGGATTTAACTTTGATTATTGGGTAGTGAAATGAAATCATTGCTTCAAGTACATTCACAGAATCACTATTAATAGTTTTTTCTCTTCTTTTTAATACTTGATTCATCTTTTATTCCATTTTGCAAAGACAGAGTGTGACCCAGAGGTATGTCATCGCCTACTAGGAATAATGTAGATGGAAGTGCAATGGGAAGTRTATTGGCACTACCTTAATGCACTTTACCTTCAGTCTGGGGAACATCCATCCACTTCATTTGTTAGGAGTATGTGTATGGGTGTATGTGTCTTCTGTTTTCTTACTGACCCTCTTACCTGCGAGAAGAAATGGAAGGATGAATTTTTTCCTCAGGGTTGCTTAGAACCATAGATTTAACTGCAGCGCCTCTCTTTCATTTAACAGAAAAATAAATCTGTCCCTTTCCTTTCCTTTTTCAGAACTTTCTTTTTGCTTTTGTTGTATGGTAGGATAATGATAACTTGGCTATACCAAATACAGTTGTAAAAGTTCATTTGCTTTCCCTATCTAGTTTTTTGGGGGGCAGAGCTTTCCCGCTAGGAATTGGCTTCTGATTATTTTTCCTTGACAGTCTCTCTTAATCTGAATTCCTAATTCCATCTAGAAAGCAACTTTTCTTCAAGTTGCAACATTTTCAAATTTGTTACCACATCGTTAGTCATGTGTAATAAGAAATACGTGAGTTCATGAATATTATTACAGTCGTAACTTCCAGCTTGTTGCTACTTTTTCATAGAGACTGTTTAGAATATGCAATAATACCTGCCTTTTTAAAGTTTTTCTATTTTTTTAAATGACATTCCCTCAACTGTTAGTTTCTTTGTTTATTTTTATCTTGAGGAGAGTGAATGAAGGGTTTTACTAGTCTACAGACACCTTCATTGTTTCAAATATTGTGACAGTAGTATTTCTTGACAAAATATTGGTTAGATGTCATAATCTTCCTCCTATTCTCATCTCATTGCTGTTCAGTTTTTRCTGATCTCTTTTTGATACAGTTGCTAATATGAGATAGAAAGGCATCAGTGTTACTAATTTTGGAATTTTCTTTTTTCTTTGATCTTCTTCATGAAAATGGTTATTCARATTCCTTGTCACTTGATCATTCAATAGCATTTAATATATAGATGATGCTAATTCAGAAAGTCATAAGGATATTATGGTGGAATTTGCCTCAGAAAAGTATATTGAACAGAATGATCCCATTTTGATTCAGATTAAAATAAATAAAACGAATGTTTTGGTTCTTGAAAGCTGAAGATGAAGTTTAAGAACTGTTTACACCAGATACACCAGATAAAATCATTAAGGGTTTGAGGCTTTAAATGTCTTCTATATTGCTTCCTCACTTTGCAAGCCAAATTTGACTTTGCAACAACAACAGAAACGTGTCTGGCAGTGGCATTCTAGTCAAGAAGGAAAACTTWGTGAGGTAGTTTCTGAGTGTATAAAAATAACAATGTAAATATAGGAGGATATTAAGAATAAGCATAAGATCCTTGCTATCCTTTTTTAGTAATACAGGTGCTGTTTCTCAAGGCAGGGAATGCATTCTAGASTGCAGTGGAGAAATTTGTAGGGTGCCTGATGGAAATAAGTACTGCATTTGCAGTAAACAAGGATTAATTAGCAGTAAGGAGGGACTAGCTAAAGAAAAAGAGAAACTATTGGATCAGAAACAGGATAGAAGACTGGTTCCTAAAAAGTAGATATTGGGACTACTTTTGTTTAATATTCCAATTAGTGATAACACAGAAGTAAGAGTGTAATGGTGAAGATTGCTAATGAGACAAACTTGGAACACATCATTTGTATTTGGGAATACCAAAATGTTCTGGAGGAAAAACTAGTTGGTCTTGAGGTTTGGATTAAGTTTTGTAATATGAACCAGAACTTGCATTTATGGAATAAAAGTSTTTTTGGTGCAAGATGGAAACTCAGCGCTTGGAAATACGTAGATTCTTTTACTTAGTTATTCTAAGAATGACTCTGAGCTGTCAGTATGATGAAACTGTTTGAAAAGATAAATAATTGTAAGGTGTTTCAGGACATTTAAGAAAACTGGCATGACATGTTTGCCTACAATGGGAGGAATTGAACACCATGAGTTAAAACCCCTCTTCTATATTTCTGTATCTCTGCCAATAACAAGCCAAAACAGCATTCATCATTCATCCCCTTTTAATGTGGATCTGAAAAATAATCTTTTATCATATTTGCTTTGATTGGTAGGATGTCACCTCCTGGAAATCTCCGTGCTAACTCTAGCATGCACAGAATAAGAGTGGCCCAGTTCCTGTTGATGAGGCTATGGTTAAAAAGAAAAGAACAAAACMAAACTGTGCTTAAATTATCTCGGTGAGCATAGTAATCACTACTGTGAGTTAACTTCTGTCAGTTGATGCTCATTAGACATCCAAATATTTTTGAACTTTAATCAGGTAAGATGTCTTAACTACTCCTGTCTTTACTGAGAAGGCAGTCAAAATCAGATTAGCATGTGCAGCCTAAACGTATGAATATTTCATAAACAGAGTCATGGCTTCTTTAGTAGATTCTTGTCTGGAATGTACTTGAACATCCATCAGAATTTTAGTGTTTTTGACCTCTCAGGTAAGATGTGCRAGTTTCTTGGTAGTCACCTTTTTGTGCTTCTTCTGTGGTTTATTTTATTTAAAACTTATAGCTGCTGCTATAGAGGTAAAGGCTAGAATTTTCAAAATAAACATCCAAAAAAACATTTGGAAGTCAAAAGGAGTGCTTTTTCAATCTTTAAGTAAAAGTATTTTCAGATTACAATTTGAAATACATAAAGCACATTAAGTCTTTTTTTTAAACAAAAAATTGGAAACTGTTTGAAATACCAAAATTAATAATAAAGATTCTCTTTTCCAGAAAGCAGTGCAAATCAGTCCTTCAAAGTTGAGATAGACTTTTTCATATTTCAGATTATAGAATCATAGAATCAGTAAGGTTGGAAGGGACCTCTGGAGATCATCTAGTCCAACACCCATGCTCAAGCAGGGTCACCTAGAGCATGGTAGGCAGGGTTGCATCCAGATGGGCCTTGAGTATCTCCAGAGAAGGAGACTCCACAACCTCCCTGGGCAACCTGTGCCAGTGCTCYGTCACTCTCACAGGGAAGAAATTTCCCCTCACGGTCAGGCAGAACCTCCTGTGCTTCTATTTCTGCCCATTGCCTCTTGTCCTGTCACATGGGACAACTGAAAAGAGTTTGTCCCTGGCCCCTTGACACCCTCCCCTCTCTTAAAGATATTTTATTTTTGCAAAAATCTTTCCTTTCTTGAGAATAACAACTTTATAGAGTTCTATTCTGATCACRTGACATTACTTAAATTTTCTCAAACCTTTATATTTGCTTTCAAATCATTGCTCTCATGCGGTTCTATCATATTATTTTACTACCCTTTTCATTATTATTCTTATATCAGCAGCTTTAGGCACTGATCCACCTAAGCACTTACAAGCAGTGTTAAATTCAGCTATAATCTCTTAACCATTTTGCATTGTTTAGGTTTCATTTTGTTCAGACTTTTTCTTCTAAAATCAAGAGTGTGTGTCCTTGTGCAATGCAAGAGAAATAGCTARTTCTGTTGTCTAAAAATAGACAACAGATCTCTTGTTCTTATTTATTAATGTTTTTCCTTACTATAAGTCACTTTTACGTGTTTATAAAATATTACCATAAATTGTTTTCCTTTTTTAATCATTGAGTCCCTAAGAGCTGCATGTTTTCATTTCCTGGGCAGCRCAAATCTGAATCATTACATGAGATTAGTGCTGAAGGTATGCTTCTGTCATGTTTTACTTTCCTTCTATCAACTCTCCTGTCCTTAAGGAAGTAGGATTTCAAGATAAAAAGAAAACTCATCTATCTCTTTYTACATTCAGACATAAATTAAAACTAAAGCTAAATTTTTTTGAACCTATATTTGTGATTCCAAATATAACAGCTTTGTTTCTTATAAATTCATTTTTTGAATTTCTGTAAGTTTCCTTCTGTTYCATACTGATTTCTTCTTATATAAGACAATTTCCCCTCCCCCCTAATTGTCTTTTCATACAGTGTAATTCCTTTCTGGTTGCAGCTTTGGCAGTATGGTTTTATTAACAAAAGTCTCATGTGTTGWTTGGAAACTTGACTGTATGCATATTTGGCCACCCCTATGAGAAAAGATGCCTTGCAACTCCTGCGAGTGCTCAAGGATTGCAGGGGAAGACCAGGATGACTTGCCCGATGTTACATGTATACAGTTCTTCCAGTATTTTATAAAGAAGCAGTGCAAGATGTTTGTGCTGGTCTCACTACTGTATCTTTTATCTGAAAAGAATGAACTATTCCTTTTTTTCTTAATAGTTTACCTGATAAAAGTTGAAATAAAGACACTTCTTAAAAATGGYGAGAATGCTAGAGAAAACATCTGCTGCTTACAAAGGCCTTCTGCTCAGAGTTGTATTTTGGGTGTGTGATACTCTGTCTCAGGAACAGATTTTGGAATTGCAAGATACATATGAATWTATTTTTGTTTGTACTCTTTTACTGTCAATATTAAGGTTTTCTTCCTCCTGCACACACCTTGTATCTAAGCATTGTTTGGCCAAGGCTGCCTACTAAAGAAACTTAGTTTAATTTTTGAGATGATCTGCTCAAGTTTTGCATGTTCTCCTGTGCCTGAAATGTAGTATGTGTCAAAAAAACAGAACAGAGCAGTTTGTTTTATTACCTTGAGTCCAGTAATGTGTCCTTACATATATATAATTTTTCATATTAATAACCTGCAAGTTGTAGAAAGGCTTTCATACATTATTTGTACTTGAGAAAGAACGATACTAGAGGAGTAGGTTTGGGCCTAGTATGTATCATTCATTACCACATGAGTGATGTAAGAACTTGCGTTGCAGGGACTCATATTCTTAAAAAGTAGACTCTTCAGAAAAATTTCGGAAAACTTCGTTTCTTAGGCAGCATAGACTTCAGTGATGGAAGAGTTATAATTTCTGAATTGCTAATCTAATAAATAAAAAAGATGTTCCTAGTGGAATTGTAACAATAGCAAAATACAGAAGTGGACATGGGTGTTATATTCAAATAGATTTAAGCAGAGTCTTGTATTAGTCTTTGGTCTGTATCAATACCAAATTTTTCTGTTAGTGTTAGTTAAATTTTATGTAAACATTCTGTGTGTTTAGCCCTTACTTCATCTATCACAGCTTAGTATTTCTGCTGAAAGTAGTGAGCCTTTTCTTAAAATCCTGCCAGTATGGTTATTTAACATAGAATATCTTATGATGCGTAAAGCATGGAGAAGAGGAGACAAGTGATCCAAACAGAACCAGTGTTACATTCTGGTTGTGTGTGAAATCCCTCTCAATGAAACATTTTAAATATGAACTATGTAAAAGCTTACTTTCATGCAAGATGACCAAGTATGTCTATCATCCGTCTAGCTGCTTAGAAGGTGTATACATATTAGTTCTGTTTAAAATGGAAATATTTTGGGTTTTCCTCCCTCCTTCCCCTGATATGAAACAATCAAGTTTCAGTAAGTGACTGAAAACAAAAATAATTTGCAGTGCCCACAGTTTTGTTTTTCCCCATGTTCACATGGACTTGAATGACAGCTTGCCTTCCAGCTTCAAAAACATGCTGATTATTTTGAAACTTTTTTTAAAAAACTCTATGGAAGTGGCGAGCTGTTTTCTCATAACATACTTCTCTGTGTAAGCCTTGTTTTGGAACTGAAACTTTTATTTTATTCTCACAGTTTGGAGATTTGTGATCTAGTGCCTGCTGTTATATTAATAGGCATGTATGTGGTGATTTGATATTCCCCCCCCACACCAAGCAGTAATACCATTACTGAAGACACTTTTGACACTATAATTCTGTTCTTGAAGATGAAAATTAACATTTTGACATGGAAAAATGTGTATTTTGTGTGTCTCCTAAGACTGCTCATGAAACTAAGTGGGTGTGGTGTTTGTCTGTTTGAGCCAGCTATAAATTTCTGCCATAGATCCCTGTTGTCTATCTGATATCTCAACAAATGATCTGAAACTGTTTCTTTTTGTTTAGAAAGAACCACAGTACTTCTAGTGCTTCTGAACATTGCACTTTATTAAAAATAATTTACCTTTAAATATTTTGCCCCTATTATCTTATCCTAGCATTTTAGTAACATATTACATGTAAAACAGTAGGTCATTGGTCAGTTTTTGTTTTCACTACAAGTGCTTTCATTTTAGCTTTACACTTGGAAAAGTGCTGGCTTTGTTCTGTCTTGTTTAGCTCTCCAGTTCTACAGCCTTGGAAGGGAAAGGACAATTAAAATTTACATCTGGACGGTGGAGTCCACACCACAATTCTACACAGATTGCAACAGCCAATGATACTACTGTTCGAGGATGGGATATACGAAGCATGAGGTAATAAAATATTGCAATTTTTTTTTTTAAGGAAAAGAGGGAGGGAGCGGCAGTCTCCTTTGGAGATGGATTTTCATTGCTCCTAATGATTTTTTGACCGTTATAAATGTGTCAAAGCTATTGCTTGTAAATGGAATGATAYGGCTTGCGTAGCTGATGTAATCACAATTTAGTAAAAGGTTTTCTCTGTTTTTCCCATCAGCTTTAATTCTAACTTGTATACTGAGTTTTGATGAACTGTGTACTAGTCCCAAGATGATTAGTTCACTACACAGGCATTACCTGAATGAAGTTTCTCTGTAATTCAACCTGAAAATCCATATTTAAGATCAGTTTAGTTCTGACTATACTATGAAGTGTCTTAATAGCATAGTATTTAAAGGTAACTTTAGTCTTTGGAGGTAATTCCTCAGGATGAATTCATTCTTCGTTTTCTGATTTTAACAAACAGTATACTATGTTAAAGATTGTAGCATACTAGTTTCATGTAACTAGTGAAGCTATCAAAACCGTGACCAAATCAATTAAGGCTTTGTATATAACAAATAAGGTGTCTTCCCCTGCTCAGTTGTGATTTTGATAAGCAAAGGAGTGATGTTGTGCACATCTGTTGCCATGACTACTAAAGCCTGTGCAAGCTTTTTTAAGATACACTTTATCCCCTTAGCAC
The DNA here is from genome assembly GCF_003343005.1 of Rhea americana. Lineage (NCBI taxonomy): Eukaryota > Metazoa > Chordata > Aves > Rheiformes > Rheidae > Rhea > Rhea americana. The sequence continues at coordinate 828,154 of NW_028186979.1, read as the reverse complement.
ATAGTAATTTATCACTAAAGTGAGAAGATGGATGTCTTGTAATAACTTTTGTTGCCTTAAAGGGGTATGACTTTAAATTTAGTTCTATGGTTCCTGCCAGCACAGTAGTGTGGCAATAAATCTGCATGTTTGCCAGCCGTGTGGGTTTCTGCCAAAAAGTTTATTTAATTTATTAAACAAAAGCTAAAAATACAAATATAGTCATTTAAGTCACTTGTTGTATCTCTCTCATTTGGTTTGATAGTGCTGTTTTGTTCCATAAAAGGATATGTAAAAGTCTAGTTTCATATATATATGTGTATGTGTGCCTGTGTAAGGACTATTTTAAATGAAGTGAACAAGAAAAAAAAAAGTCAAAGGAGAAAGCTTTTTCTTTAAGWTGCTTTTTATAATGTTTTTTTAATTATCCTTTTTAGCATGTAGTATGCAGTCTTGAAGATTAAAACTATGCTTCTAAGTAGAAAATATTAATACTTTTTTTTTGCATGTAAGTCTGTTTAATACTCTGGCTCATTAGAAAAAAAGTACATCATTATTGTGTTAAATGAATTTTCCTAGTAACATGTATGAAAGCTGCAAGGAAAATGTAGTTTAGTTAACAGAAGCAAACCCCCACCATTCTAATTAGTTTAAGTGAAACTCCAATTAGATAGTCCTTGAAATAATTTAATAGTAGCAGGCCATGCGAAAGAGTTGTTTGTAGTGGCTTGAAAAATACATGATAAAAATAAGTCTAGTCTGCAATTGGACTGTAATATGTCTAGAATGATGCAACTATCTGATAAGGACTAGTTAGGCTGGAAATAGGAGTTTAAAATCATGGCAGTGTAAGCTACAGCAGTGTAAGTAACAAAAAATGAGAGAAAGAAGCCAAGGACAAAAACCTACTGTAGCAGCAGAGAATAAAAAAAGAGAGATACTAAAGAACTAGCCAGAATAGAAACATGAGAGTGCAATTATGAAAGCTGTAGGATAGATAGAATATATGATATTGAATGTGGCAAACAAAGGAAGAAAAGAATGGGAGGTTGCAGTAGACTCCTAGCCTAGGAAGCAATCATTTATAAATTTAATCAGAAAACTGCTTGTAAAGCAGAGAGGACAGAAACTAGGCTGAATGGATTCTGAGAGAGAATGATATCAGGAAAATCCAGACTTCAAGAATACATTTAAAAAAAATCTGGAAGAAAAAAGACGTGATAAGGTGAAGCAGTAGCTGGAGAAGAGGTCTGTGTGTACTCTGGCCTTAATATATGACATAAGTGGGAGCTCAGTGTAGGTAATACCGCTGTGTGGTCAGATGATAGAGTGGAAGAAAAAAGAATTTTCATATCTGGGAAGCAAAAGGATCAGGTGGTCAGACTAAGTCATTTAAGTTAGGATAAAGGCTTTGATGGTAAGCACAGTTGAATTTAGAGAGACTGCAGATGGCATTTCTCTTTAGATCCTGACAAATGTTTCCATGAGCAGTGCAACAAAGTGAGAGGTGGTACAGTACTGCAGAAGAAATGTTTTCCTGCTGCAAGCATGCTTGAGATTTTAAAGCTTTCCCATAAAGATATTTCAAGAAAGGAAACGTAAAGTTCAGACCCCAGAATAGCTAGAAGGGCACACCTGGGTTAAATCCAAATCCTTAATCTCTGTGATTCAGAGAAGCATCTTGTAGATGGATATCCAGGTGATACCTGGATCCTCTACCCCAACTAACTGCTGTAGTTGCCAGTATAGTGATCAGTCTGGGACTGGTGCACTTTAAATCTTTCTTTATGGAGCTGTTTTGCTTTATAGTAGTAATTAGATATTAACAGCATGAGACTTCTCTCTCAGATCTTGACAAGCAAATCTATATATGAACCAGGAAGCCTGAAGTTTTGGTTTCAGCCAGTCAGAATTTTCTGAAGAAAAATACTTTTCATTAGTAATAATAATAGTAAAAATAGACTTAACAAGTTTTAGTGAAGTCTATAGAAGAGTATCAAGTTAAGGCAGAGCTTTGGTAGCTATTGGCTTTGAAAATGGATATGGCAACAGGTACAGCCATTTAATAAAGCTGGTGGTAAAGCTGAAGGAGACTGTCTACTCACCACAGAATTATTTTTCCTTAGTAGATTGGTGATGTGATAGCAGAAACAAAGGAAGCAAGTTTGAGAGGGGAGCTAGGGAGACCAACTGATGGAACATGCATGTTTTGAATAAGGGTGCCAGACTCTTGTTAGCACTACAAACATTTCCTAAAGTGGTCCAGATGGCTGAKTATGAGCATGACTGAGTAGTTTAAGGGCCACAGGTAAATTAATGATAAATGACAAAGCTTAAGAAGATGAGTTCAGAATAAAGCAATAATAAAAAGCTGTTTTTCATATCTATTGTCTCCCTTATATCTCAGCTTTTCATATAGGGAGAGCTAGATGTCATAAATAGGGAGCTGGTGTAAATACTTAGGTTTGGAGAAGCTGTTACCTAAAAATACTGGACATTTGATGATAATTGATAGAGAGCTGTGCTAGAGTCATTTGGATCTAGTGTTTGCTTTTAGCTCCATATGATTCCAGTACAAACAAGTAAAGAGCAAACTTCAAAGCAAGCTGAGAAATCTATACAAGTCACTGTTGTTAACAGTTGGGATTCCCCCAAACTATGCACTAGCAATGGGAACTCTAGATCTGCTGATGCTAAAGGGATTATACAAGTTTCCAGGGAAACAGATTCTTGTCAGTTGAGTGCAGTTAACTTTTTATGGACCATTTAATTTTTTTATTGTGTTTTACAGACAGATATATTACATAGAAAATGCACATGGACAGCTGGTACGAGACCTAGACTTTAATCCCAATAAACAGTATTACCTGGCTAGCTGTGGAGATGACTGCAAAGTGAAATTCTGGGATACAAGAAATGTCACTGAACCGGTGAAGACACTGGAGGAGCATTCCCACTGGTAGAACAAATTATCTGCATGCTGTTTTGTGGGTGGATGGCTTATGTGATTTATTAAGCTAATTATTTTACTGTTAGGAACAGTGCAAATTAGCTATGTTTTGTGCTATTGTGAATAGTCATTTTTCTGCACAGAGGAGTGKTTTTAACATGTGGATTTTTTTGTGTGATTTCAAATTAAGACTATAGACAATGTCAGTCTAGTTGACAAGAAACTGTTAAAATTGCTGGCAGATAGGGTATACCTTTGATAACTTGCCTTGTAGGGACCAGCTGGGATACATCTGTTCGTTCCCAACTTGAGCCTGATTTGCTGCACGTGACATGAGTAGAAAAGCCCTTGAGCTGTTTTGTTTACAGAAGCTGCTCTTGCTGCTCTCTGTTCTCTTATGGTAGAGTGATGAGGATGCTTGAACATGCAGCCCCGCTTTCTTCATGCTCCTTGCATCCCCTAAGCCTGAATATGCAAGTTGTTTTATTCTCTGAGATAATATTGAGGACCTGTATATACTATTCTGGCCTGTGGCTGGAGCACAGAGAATCTTGTTTGACATTTGCAGACTTCTGTGGTTAARAAAAGATGAGCAGTTTATATTTTAAAAAATGTGAGTTGGAGTATTTCTTGCAAAATAAATCTGGACCCTGAAGCTACTTTGAGTGCTATGAAGATGTCAATTAATAGAAGCAGCATTTATACTTTTTTGAGATGATTAAAAGAAAAATAATAAAACAAGGACCATAAGACATTTATTATTAACTTGATCTGTAAAAATTGAAAAGAAATATAATCCTACTTTTGTTATAGGGTCTTTTTACTCCAAGGATGTTGTGAGATCTTGTTTAACAGGTTATTTCTAATCCATGTTTTGCTTTGGGAGATTTTCATATTTAGAACCTAAATATTCATCTGACATATTAAACAATGAACTGATGCATACCCTTAAGGAATGATATCACTGAATGGTGACTTTTATTTTTGAGGATTTTTTTCCTCAAAACTTCWGTTGAATTTTAAAAATACCCTATAGAAAATCAAATGACATCAAAGCTTAAAAGTGAAAAGAAGACAGCAAAAGCCAGTCTTTGTTTAGAGTGAAGCATGTCACTTCTATGCATATTTATCACATTTAAATTGAAAATGAATTTTAGTTCTGTTATTTAAAATTTAGTCATTTAAGCAACACTACTGTGTTACCTACCAAGAATAGCCTCCTGCTTTTTTTCTGAATTCCTCTTTTAGGGTCTGGAATGTCAGATACAATCATTCTCATGACCAGCTGATCCTTACAGGAAGCAGTGATAGCAGAGTTATACTGGCTAACATGGTATCAATTTCTTCTGAACCATTTGGGCATATGGTAGATGACGATGAACTAAGTGACCAAGAGGACCACCAACAGGAAGAGAAGTATGAAGTTTCCTGGTTTTTATAGAGAGATTTATAGTTTGTTGTTTCATTGTAATGATTAACATACTGTTCTTTACCAACTAGGATTTTTGTATACAGGCCTTTCAGGTATGTAGAACTGATTTCTATTTAATTAATTCTTTACTCACTTGTCTCTACTCTTAGGTGTAAATCACTCTTTAAAACTAATGGGCATAGTTACTGTGTCTTCACTGGTATAAAGGGGATGGTGATGCTGAGGATCAGTTCTAAAGTTGGTTGTGTCACCGAATAGATTTGCTCTAAGGGGGATCTGGATCAGGTCAAGGACATGCACCTTTAATCATCTGGGTTGCCTAAGAGCTGGGAATCTGCTGTTGCTTTCTGCGTGTTTTTCTTTAGAATTCTAAACATTACAGTGGTGGTAAAGATCTTCCCTACAGTCAGCTAAGAAGTACAAATATATTAATTTTTGTAAATTTCTCTGCTGACGTTGCTGCCGGCTCTAGAAACCAGTAACTCGTTAGACCTATCTCAAACAGAACAAAAGTTTCTCCACTTTCTTGGTGGGGAGTAGTGTGCATCACTTGCAGGCATTTATAAGCACCGTTCTGCTTGGATGTGTGAGGAACTGCACATTTGCTTGTGTATTTTGGGGTGCTTTTTTAATAAAAACTTAACTAAGATGGCAAAATAATAATTTCTCATCTTTCTTTTTTTGTACTTCTGCTGTTTTTCATAGTGAAATGCGTGATATTTGTTTTTTCTCTCTGTACTTCTGTATGAACATGTATGTGTACATAAGGAGCCCTGTATGGGATGGGGACTCAGGACACTGGCTTTCTAATTTTGCAGCTAGCTTATGTGGTGATCCTGAGTAGAGGTACTTTAATTTTTCATTTACAAAATGAACATAATGATATGGAAAGTCTTATAAAATATTTTGAGGCCACCAGGCTTTAATCTGTATTCTGTTCTCTGCAGCTGTAAATATGTAAGTGCTGCATGTATGCATTGAATGATTGTTTTGTTAAATTTGCTAGATTATTTAATACTCCCCCCCCAACACATACACACCCCCATCTGGAATGAAATAGCATACCTCTAGACCCATTTTTTAATGAAGAAACAGATGGGATGAGGAATAAAGAAATTACGAAAAGATCCCTCATTACTCCACTGTATTTGTAGATGTTTTAGTTAAAAGCAACCTAAACTTTATTTAGAGTTTTATATTTGCATTTTTAAGGTTGCTCTTTTATCTTTATTTTTTTAAATAAAGGTGTAATTTTTCTCCAAATAATTTTGACACTTTAGCGTCACATAAAGGACTTGGAAGTATCTTTTTTTTTTTTTTTTTTTAATGTTAGAAATGAAAGTATTGCACATAGGCATTGTTAATTGTAAGTGTACAAAATGTCTCTGTGAGTAGTTTGTGATGTGAGTGCCTGGAAGATCAGATTAGGTACCTAGAAAGTTGCTTATGTTGACAAATACATAGGGATCTGCTTTASGTACATCAGCAGAGCCTGTAATTATGATGTACCTTTTGGTTCCTTATGCTTGGCTAGGTTATGCAGTTTATTTTGTCCTGGATAGAATATAAATATCATTAGTGGAGAGGAGAAAGAGGCTAGGGTGTCATATATGTATATATATGGCAGGAATGCATTAAAATAAGTAACAGTGCAGGTAAATAGTGCTCTGACAGATGTTGTATAGGAAGTTATCCAGAGCTGTTCTGGACTTCCATTGCTTGTAGACCTGTAAGTTGCCTCACTAAAATGCAAGTGATCGTTTCTAGAGCAGGAATTGTTGAAACGAAGAACATGTAAACCTGTATAACAAATGTGATCCTCTTTTCCTTTCACTATGAGATGCATGTTAACTACATCATAAGTGACTCGCATAATGATGACAAAGCCCTCGCCTTTCCCCGGAGGCTACAGGAGTGCCATCACTAATGCCTGCACTGCTTAAACATCTGCTTTTCAACTGCTAACCTGTGCTCTATAAAACCTGTGCAAGCATTACCCTCTCTAACATTCGCGTGGTACTGTGAGATGCTTTCTTTTTTCTCTCTTTATGAATTTAACATCCATGTGAGCCAAAAGGATGTTTTCAGGGTACTCACTAGCCTTGAACTGTAGCCAGAAGAAAGTTGTTCTTGTCTCAAAGTTTTTCTTTTTTCACAGTATGAATAAAATAAAATAAAATACTCTTTGGGTTAAATATAAAAGGAAGAATTTATACCAGTTAAATCCTTAAAGTTTTTTTTTTTTTTTCATTTTTTCTTAGCAAAGTTCCCCATATGTTAAACTGTTGACTTGTTCTATTCTAAACAGCTAAGACTTTTGTGGTCTTGAGCTTCTTATTAACTTTTAGTATACTAAAATGTTTTGGAATATATTTTCTAATTTTTAATGTATTTCTTGTCTGGAAACAAGTAATGTATCTGTTTAAACCTGAATTTTTGTATTACAGGGTAGAATTATGCACAAGTCTATGATCTACCTACACATTTATTCTTACCAAATTTTCTGTAGTGTATGCCTATTTCTTCACATTTTGAAGAAAAATAATTATTTAGAGGTGTTTAAGTGTATTATTTCTTTGAGCAATGAAAAGACAAAACTCGAATGTTGTTTTCTTTTTTTAGTAAGGAATTATTCTTTATTGAGGTTTCTCCTTTGAGTGCTTGTCCATATATGTGTTGAAGCCTTGGGAATATATGTTTTTACCATGGAGACCAGAAAATACTTGCCAAAGCACTATAACTAAGATGTTGCACAAGGACCTGTCCCTTGTCATAATTGAGTCATAATTCTCAGATCAGAGCAACTTGCTGGCTATTTTTTTCCTGCTTTTTCATTGCTACTGTTATTGTTTTTCTCCTCAATCACAAAAATGTAAGAGCAGCATGCTGCATCATGTCAGTAGTCTCCCTAGCCCATGTCATGCCTCTCATAGTGGCCAGGAAAAGAAAGATTATAAGAACGTGAAAAGGAGATGAGACTTCCTCTGGGTACGCTTCCAGCCTGTGGCTTCTTTGCAGGTCAAAAACCCCTCACTGCCTCTGAATCTTCTTTGGAGTCTTCTGATTCTTCCTTTTGGGATGTTCTTTTTTTCACCAGCCATGCTCATCTCTTCTCACTGACTGTGTTCTTGATTGCTCCAAATCATGCTAGCTGAGCATATACTGCCTTTGTGGAATGCATTTAGGAGAAATATGCCTACTGTATTGTGTTCTTGCACTGAATAAGGAAAGGTTTCAGCACGTTCTGGTCAGGTCCCCACTCTGGATTATTAAATGCATTCTTCAAATACGGGGGGAGGGGGGAAGAGAGAGAGAGAGAGGAAATAAAGCACAGTACTCCTAGCTTAATTTCTAACAGTTTCTAACAGCTCTAACACCAGAGATAGAAAAAAATTGTACAAAACACATGAAAATGGATAGGACAGATGAAGTGAATATATAGAGTGCATTTCGATTTCACCCCCAAAACAAAGTTGATTTGTAGACAGAATGGGAACCTGGACAGAAATGTTTGGAGTGCTTTTTAGTCCTCAGTTTGAACATAGCATTGAATATTGCACTTCCATGGGAGCCAGTTATTAAGGCAAGCTTTTCTTTGGCTTCTCTTTCTTAATGATTTCACACTCTAGTGTTGTATGGACTTTCTTCCTGCAACACTGGACTTTCTTGAATTCCACAACAACTTGATGGTGTTAGTAAGTCCCATTTTAGACATCTGCAGAGCACTGGGAACTCTGCCCTCCATTGAAGGGAGGTGTTGACTCTTCCATATGCTTTCATCACCCTTTGATCATCCTAATTTTTAATATCAGTGAATGAGTATATTTGACTTACTTCATAAGTCTGCCCATCATTTTTACTCTACATTACTATTTCCAAAAGAAAGAAGAAGTACTACAAGATTCGTCCAGTTTAGTGTGACCGTCTTTGCTCACCAGTTTTGGTTTATTTTCTTCAGTTATTGCAATATATTTATTTGCCTTATAGATTTGAATTTTTAACTATGTAGCACTTTGTGAATTATCAGCATGCCAAACAGTATGAGAGGACCATCTGCCACCTTAGCAGTGGCAACACCAAGGCAAATGGTGTGTCTCTAGTAATGGTTTCTTTCTGCATGACTTCTGTGGCTGGAGATTCCTGGCAAGGTTGAACTGATGATGGAGGATTTAATTTTTAAGAGGAAAAAAGCCTTTCTGTGTCTGTACTAATGAAGGGATTTATATTATCACTAGTATTTTGGATTGGTATATCAGCCTTGGGAAGGAAGCCGTCCTTAAACTTTGATTTTTACAGCATGTTTGCTCCCCTAGCTCTCTTTGGGGTTGATCACTTGGGAAATCTGCTCTGTTGTCCTTGGCACAGTTGATGATTCAGGCCCTTTTTCTTCCTTCTCCCTTATGCTACATTTCTTTCTAAAGGTAAGGATAAGCTTAGAACCTATCTTTAGTTATCTGCTGAAGACTGTACCAGAAATTCACATAAGGAAATAAATTTATCAATATTTTTTCTGAAATTCTATGCTTTTAGGCATATTTCTGTCTTTCTTACAACAGATGTTAACTACACTGTCCTTCTATATGAGCTGGGCAAGATCTAAGATCTGAGGATTTCTCCCTGTTTTGTATTTAAAGCTGAGAGAGATAAAGGACTGGTCAGTACAGTGTGTCTTGTTGAGGTAGTGAAATTTTACATGAGATTTCAAGTGTAGAAACATCTTCAGCAATAGGGATGCACAGGAGAAAAAGCGGTGCCTGGCCTCTCTCTAGAAAGAACTTTCTTTCCAAATTCTGTCTGAAGGAGGTGGTGGTTAATACTTTTTGTGACGTGATTTGGTGCCATTTGAATAGTAAGTAATACGGTTTCATTGTAGTGAGTATGAACTGTGTAGTCTAACATAACTCATGTATACACATCCGTGACTTCAAGAGAGCAGACTTTGCCAGCACTAATGAATTGAGAAGTATTTGCCAAACAGTCTTGATAAGGCAGGCTTCCAGGGTATTTTCACACAGCTGCTAATAGTGTTAATTTTGATGATAGCTTTATTCTAGTATTTATGTCTCAGAGAAATCTAGGAATCACAGGATTACACTATAGAATCACCCAACAGACTCAGTTAATTAAAACAGTTTAAATTGCTGTGCTGGAGAATACCAGTGTTTTGGGCTTTACTGGTAGGATGTCTTAGCTCAGCCAAATCCAGGGAAGCAGCATTTTCCAGTTCCTAGAATATTTTCCCTTTAAGAACTATGTAGTTTTTCCCATACACACACACACACACACACACACACACACACACACACACACACACACACATAAATATACATATACAAAAATATAAATATGTTTTCACTCAACTCAGCAGATACATATATTAATATAGCTCTTGTAATCTCTTGTATTTAAAGATGGTTTTCTTCCAGGAGAAGTCACTTAGAGGGCTAGATTTTGTGTGGAAAAAAAAAAGATAATGCTTATAATAGTATGAATAGCTAATTATTGTATATATAAATTGTACTCCAGTATGAAGATCTTTTGAGTTCTGTCTTTCTTAATAGAGGAAAAGAAGTAGTGTGTGACCTGAGCTTATAAAGCAATAAAGTTTTAACAATTGCTAAGTTCTGTCCTGCAGTTAAAGGAAAAGGACATCCACAGCACTTTTCTTAGAATCCRGGGCTATGCATTTAGTCTTCAGGTTTTATTTTGAACACCGCAGTATGCGTTGCTGCTCTACTGAATCAGATCTATTTTATAATAATTTTTTAGATTAAGGAGGACTTAACTTTGAATGTGATAAAGAATTAATGATTTTTAGTGACTCTGAAAAACATTTTATTGAATATTGTGATGACAAAAGTGAATTGCAAGTGCTGCAAACTTAAGTGGTTTTTAGCATGAGCAGTAATTGGAAATAACAACTCTCTACATGAAAACAATTATCCAAGGCTTAACAGGCTTCTCTCTCAAGTCTGTAACACGATTAACCTCAAAGTTATCTAGGAAAATTAAAGCTTTTTTCACAGGAGAAGCTGGTAGGGGTCATGCTATATGAGTAAGACTACAAAGAGAAAGCAGTCCGGTTTCAGCTCTCAGTCTGACACAAGTCTTAAATTTATGGAGGATGTAGATAGAGATTACGCATCCATAGTAAGGCTACTATGAGTACTTGTCTGTCTCAGAGACTGATGCCTTGTCAATAGATGCTATACAATAACATGTATGAAGAAAGAGAAGGGCAGTTAAGTTTGTCTAGAAATAATCTTTTAAATAATACAGGAGAACCAGAAACTAAAGAAACTTTAACGGGCAGGGAGATTTAGGACAAGGAAGAAAATACTAAGCTTGCCAAGCCTAACAAGTATGCTTAATATCAAAATATAGTCTAGCCAAACTCCAATGTCAAGGAATCAAGAGGCTGAGCACCTACACCTGTAGTACACTAATTTAGTCAAAGCATAGCAACAACATTTTTACATCTATAGACAGCAGATTATACATAAAAACAAATGTCTGTGTTTTGACAGCAAACTGAATTATATATATTAAAGTAAAGTGGAAGAAAGTTTACCAACATCCACTGGTACTTTTCCTGTTTTTGAGCTTCCCTAACTGGGACAGAATTTAATGTCCTGAACTTTCTTCTTTCCTAAAACCTGCCCAAGATCAACCGGCTTTATCCCAGCACCCAGTCCACTTTGAATTCTTTGAGAGTAAAGAGTTAAAATTTCAATCCTGGGATACAAACTAAACAGTTGTAAGCATCCTAGATTCATGGGGAAATAATAATAATAATAATAAAATCCTCAGCCTGTTCTTAGAATACCAGTCACCCTCCCCTTCCACCCAAAATGCGGATATGCAGCTGAGGTATTTTCTTTTTCTGGTAAGGAAGCCAAAAAAAAAAAAAAAAAAAAAAAAAAAAAGCGTGAGGACCCTCATAGACAAAAAAGATCTTTCAGATCTTCTGTATTGTTGTGGGACCATGTAATCATGTAATTCTGGAATTATTTTTCCCTCCTGCTTACCTTGCATTGTATCTGGCTCTTTATCAAAGTGAATTCTTAGTGTAAAAGATTTTCTCAGATTCTCAGTAAATGTCTCAAGTCTATACTTCTCTTACACACAAATAATTTATAAAAAATGTTATCGTAGATCTGGACCTGAACTCATGTGGCCTGAAGAACCGCAGGGACAGCTTTCTTTTTTGGAACGGCACAGATTTACTTTAGTCCGCAAGGAGAAAGTTAGTGTATAGACAATAAGTGAGGGTTAAAAATTGTAGTAGTGAACAAAAATGCCAAACAGTAGTCCATCTACTAATGCAAGCTTTCCTTGAACATTCATTCCCCTATGACTTATAGGAATTGAATTAGATGTACTATTTTTAAATGAAACACCAGAACAACTTTGAACATACAGGAAAATAGCGTAATCTAGAAGCTTATCTGTCCTTGTTTACCCAACCTTTGGTTACCAGAGACTCTTGGTTAACTGAAAGTCGGTCACATCCCCTGATGGCAGTGTGCACCATGCGTTGCTCCCTCCTTATCCAGAGGGACATTTGAAACCTTCAGAATAATGGAGTTCTGGATAAGTGGGTGAGCACTGCGTGAAGCACATTGCTGCCTGGGGACATGACCAACTTTCACTTAACCAGCCGTGTCAGTTAACAGGGAGTTAGAAAAACATGTTGCAGGAGGCGAAGCATGTGTGTGTGTTTATTAGCTCTTTACTGTTAGATGGTTTGTATCAAAGTACATWCTTGGAAGACCTGCAAAATAATCCTACTCTTTGTAATTATATAGACGCTGTATGTTGTTTGTGCTAGAACCTCTTTTTTGTTAGGTGACCTTAAACATAGCATAAGTAAGTGATAATAGTCCTTTAAACTAAATATCAGAAGCTATTCTGCAGTATTAGATTGCTTCTGGTTTATTCATTAAATTCAATTTAATTTTAACTGTGATGTTAGATTCACAGCTGGTTAGTCTGGCTAGATGAACCAGCAATATCCTGCAAGCCATTCAAGTTCAATACCATCTATGCGTTTTGTGACTGTAGAGATGCGTGCTTTCATCTTTTAGGGAACAGTGGTAAAGGACAAAGACTGCCAGTAACAACTCATTTCTGTAGCAGCAGAATCTGCTTAAATGACTGAGTGGCATTCACAGGGTTCGCTGTGCTCACTTTCTGTTGGGAGGATTGAAGCTGCAGCGCAAGTCCGTTTCAGGGTGGTAGGGGGCTGCCTCTCAGAGACTGTCAGGCAGGAGTGATCTTCTCTGGGTGAGAGCGAGCTGTAAGGTCATTCTCTGAAAACTCACCTGCCCTGTAGCTACAGAATAATGTAYTGCAGGGTTGCCCTCTAACCAGAGGGATTGGCTCTGCGAGCCGAGGAAGGAAGAGGAGCCCTCAGCTAGCAGAAGGCAATCAATCAGTCTAGGGGCTGTGGAATTTAGAGAATAACCTGCGTCTCTCAAATATTTGTGATATGAAAGAGAATCTTTTTTTTCTCATGAGGTTAACAACCAGGAGCTTGGGTGTTGTGATGAGAGGGGTGGTATACTGCAATAGGTGAGWATCAGGGGAATGAGTATAGCTCAGGAATGGGAGAGAAAGATGGGAAGGTGTTCAGAGTGGTTCCTCCACCTCCCTTACATTACTCTAGAGATAATGGATCGAGGACTGCAGGATTCCCTTGGAGATGCTGCCTTGTTAGGGACTGCAACCTCTGACCCAACTACTCTTCTTTAATAAAATCATATATTCTTTTAAGAATTCAATTAACAAAAAAAAAGGGGGGGGGTGAGAGAAAAGCTGTTGAGAAAAAAAGTATGTATGCATTTAGATCAGCCCCTGTACTTTGAGTTGCTTTAGAGGGAAAGATGTTTAGTATATTGCTTCTATGAGATCTGAAACTGTACTGAAATTGAGAATAACAGATAATTTGTTGCAGCAGATGAAGTCTTTAACATTGACTTGATTCTGCCATGTTATCTAAAACATGAGTGCATGCACATATCAGATGTTGAACGATGCTTCCTTGGAGCCCACCATAGCATTCCTGTACTATAAATAGGAGCTTTCATATCCATCTATGTTTATGACACTTAATCTTTTCAATCAGGTGTATTCACAAATCCTTTTTTTTTTCTTTCTTTTTTTTTTTTTTTTTTATTTTAGGAGTAAAGAGCCCCTTCAGGACAGTATAATAGCTACCTATGAAGAACATGAAGATAGCGTATATGCAGTTGAATGGTCATCAGCAGACCCATGGCTATTTGCCTCTTTAAGTTATGATGGGAGACTTGTTATTAATAGGGTTCCCAGAGCTCTTAAATATCACATACTCCTATAATTTGTTTGGATTATGGTGGAATTATTATCTTGATGTATAGAATTGGTAGGTGGTGTTCAGTTTTTCCAGATATTTTTTGGTTGTTGTTAAGTATAAATGTTAAAATTTTGTTAAGAATAAATCTGTACTAATATAGAAACTTGTTTCAGGTTTTGTCTTTTGTATTTGCCTTAGAAAATATGATAAATCTTCTTAAGTCTCTGCTAGTTAGAGATTTTTTTAAAATCAYTTTGCAATTGTGAGTTATAATGTTTCTGAATATATTGGGCAATTTCCTCTGCTGTTGATTTATTGCTTCAGCTTTACACTAACGTAGTGAATTACAGAGATGTTATCATTATGCCAATATAAAGCTGGGAGAAGATAGGGTGCATATAGCTGAAATGATCTACCTATTTACAAGAATAATGTTCTAGCTTCCTTCTTTTCAATGTAAGCAGTCTGTGTTCTTAGTTAGGGCCACATTCTGTTAACTATTCTGGCTCARTTCTTTAATGACTATAAATACAGTTGGGAATGGTCTGAAAGACTTTCTTAATTCACTCCATTATTTTAAACAAYTTTCTCTCATTTTGCCTAACAAAAAATATTAATCATGAAGGTGAAACCTTCAAAATATATTTTTCATTTAAGCCTTATAAGGAGTAGCAACAACATACCATTCTGTAAGTTTCAAATTAAATGCATTTTTGTGCTGTATGTTGCTACTGGAAGCAATAGTTCTCTTTATCAAAATCTCTTATATATTCTTCTGTAACGTATTACAACATGTTCATAGAATTCAGTTATCCTGTAATATATTTTGAAAGTCCCTGGAGCTACACCATTGTTAACCTGAAAAATCTCTTTAATAGTTGTAAGTAATCTCTTTCTTGTCTTTGGCTGTGTGCTGTTCTGCAGTATGCCTGCATAATGTAACAGGTTTTCAGCTAAGCACAAAACATGTTCTGCTGTAGCCTTCTCTTTGCAATACCTGACCTAGGCATCAGTGGCTATTCAGTTACAGATACTAGGAATAGACACCTGTTGCCATGCAGGAGAACGCACAGAAAACTTGAAATGTGGATGGAAGGCACATAAAATAGGATTGTGCATCCTGCCCCCTGCCCAGTATAGTTTGCTGTTAGGATAGCAGTTCTGCTGCCTGCTCTCTGTGTGCTGAGACTGAACACAGCTGTAATTATGCCCCATTGCCTTTTCTTCGCTATTATTTCCAGTTTACTTCAGAACTYGGGTATGCGAAATGGTGTCAGTTATGGTAGCATTATGTAACACGACTCTGAAGAAATACCAAGAACATGGGATGGAAAGATCAATACCAACGTCCTGCTATGAGTCCTGCTGTTGCTATAGTAACTGTTGGTGTTTCTGTTAAGGGACAGCTTGCTACTAACCTTTGCTTGTCCTTACCGCTGTCTGGATCGAAATACGTCCAAATGTGATTTGTTGTGTGTACACAGCTGCTTATATGGGAAGACACATTGAGARCATAACTGACTGGTGTAGGCCAAAGTGTCCAGAAAAGATGAAAGTTGAATTCCATTCTTGGCTTATTAAAGAACTTATTTGGAAGAATTCATAGAAGTGTGATAATTCAATTAAGCCACGTGTATTATTGTTTGTATTATTTGCGTTATAGTGATGCCTGTCTGCTCTATAAGGAATGCTTCTGCTGGAAAGTCTGATTGTGTTAAGATTTTAAACTTTGCTATTTCAAATTGTCTCAATCTGCAACTGGGCATGAGCTATTCACCTGTATATTATAAGAAAAATTACATTTCCAAATCAGTCATGCTTCAGCTGTCTGAATTTCTAAATCGTTGATTGGAATATAGCTTTACAAGTGGAGCTTTCAATCTTCAGACAAAACCACTTCTTTTTTTTCCCCCACACAAAAAATTCTACAGTATATCATTAGTAGGCAGCAGAATATTTTAAAACTTTGTTCATATTAGCAATAAATGTCTAATGAAATTGTATTGTCTCTTAATGTATATGATTTACAGTGTGAAGATGAACAGGAAATTATGTAACCGTATGTAGTGCTTGGTTTTACATGAAATAAAATATGGGACAGATTTTGGGCTAATCTTGAAGTACTGCATTTCCTTTAATTTTACAACTTTATGCAAACTGGAAAGCTCTATCTGTAAACAAATAATGATATATTTTTTCTTTATTTTAGTATTGTTCACCTTTTGGTAGCTGTTTATAATATCACATTATAAGGGAAGAAGATAAGGGATGAACTATGGGAAGAAAAGGAGTAGCAGGTCAAATTTGAATGAAATGCATTACAGCAGAAGCAAGAGAGCAGGCAGGGTCAAATTTTAATCATTTTTAGCTATCTCTAAAGTGAAATCTGAGTTGCATGTTCAGCACTCACAGCAATATGAAAATGACGTTCATAAAGGGAAAGCTTTTGACAAGGTTTCACCTCAAGCTGTTAGAAAAAGAAAGCTGCTGTAGGATAAGAGGAAAGGTCCTCAGATGGATAAACATTGGTTAAAGATAGGAAATAGGAATCAATCATCACGTTTTTCAACATAAAGAAGTTCTGCAAGGATCTGTCCTCAGGCCTGTRCTTTACATTGTATTTGTGACCTTTTTGGAAAAAGGGCTGCATATGAAAATGGCAAAATTTGCAAATGCTGTTCAGAATGGTAAAGATGATTGACTCTGAAATTACTGAATTGAAAGAATTATAGTGGAACTGAAGGAATTGTGGAAGGGTGTTGCACAACACTGAATGACTGCATGATAAAATGATAGATGAAATTCAGTGTAGGAATTGTGAAGTAATGGATATGGAAGAAAACAGTAATTTTACATATACTTTGGTCAATTGTAGTTAACTATTACTGCTTGGAAGTGCCATCTTGGGGTTATAATAACTTTTTAAAAGCATTAACTTAATAGAAGTTAAAAATCAAATTAAAATRTAAGGAGTTACTAGAAAGCAAATAGAGAAGAAAACAGGTGTGTTAATCTATTGTGTAAATCCATAGTGTACATGCATCGTGAATAGTGATGTAGTGTGTAGAAAAACGGATGAAGTAAAACTGAGAAAGGTTTTAGAGAAGAATGACAGAAATGATGAATAGTATGCAGCACCTGCATGAGGRTAACTAAATAGACTGAAAGGCAGATGGTTGAGAGGGAAAGATAAAAGTCCATAAAATCACGAGTGGCAGGGGAGAGGATGAATAGGGAGTGATTGTTCACTGTCTCTTCTGATACAAGAACTAGATGTTATTAAATGGAACCAGCAGGTGGTGGCTCAAAACAGAAAATGTGGTCTTTACAGCCATGCAGTTGAGCTGTGGTGTTCCTTTTTAACACACACACACACACACACACACACACACACACACACACACACACACACACAGGAAAAAAAAAACATGTTATAATGCTAAAGTTTATATGACTTGAAATAATTGGACAAATTCTTGAAAGAAGAATCCACCAAAGGCTGCTAAACACAAAGGCAGCACCTCTCTCTCGGGAAATCCTTTTCAACCATGAAGCACTGGACACTAAAAAGAATACTGGAAAAGAATCCCAGTATGTCTGCCCTGTCTTTACTTGCCTCCCTACACACATGCTATTTGCCCGTATAGGAAGAAAACAGAACTTAAAAATACTAATGTATTCTCCAAAACRTTGTCTCTGGTACTGAGATATCACATTCACTCCTGTACTTTCATCTTTCACAGCTCTTTACTTTGGTTATAACTTGTGTTTTAAGGGATTTTTGATTTAAGGGATTTTAGAAAACCCTCATGTCTCAGATAAAATTCTTACAAAATCCCAGTATTATTTCTGGAAGCTGTCTACTTTGTTGCAAAACCCTCCTTGGCAGTGGGACTTTGGAGGCAAACTGATTTCTGTACAATAGAGAGAGTCCATCACCTCTACTGAAATTCAAATCATATTCTGAGTGATCTTAAAGATTGTTACGGTGTTTCATAGACAGTGCTATTTTATGCTGCCACATATTGCCATTTGTAGGTGCAAAATTATGATATTTTCAAAACACTTCTTAAATGATTTTCATTTGCAGACTATATCTAGGTAAGAAGCTTTAATAGTTTTTGGTTCTGAAAAGGTGAATTCTGGTATTCTGTAGAGGTGTCAAATTGTCAGTATTGCAGTCTAAAAACTTGTTGCATTCCAGATTTAGTGTTGATAATCTCTACTTTGTCACCAACTCAGTTTTATGTGCCTGGTGTGGAATTGGTAAAATGCTTGAGCTGTTATGTTTTTTATTTCACAGACATGAATTACTGAAGGAGAAAGGAATTGATAATGCTTTCTTAAAGATTTTGAGCTTGATCTAAGGCTCACTGATGTCAACAGAAGTCTTGGCCATTTAATGGGAAGTTCAAAACAACAATTTGTTTTAAGTGAAAATGATGCTAACTTCAAATTCAAAAAAGCCTTCAGTACAGACCTGGACTTTGCCTGTGGTGCCAGTGCTAAAATTAGCTGACCTGTACTGAAGCTCATAAAGTTAATGAATTACTTGTCAGCATCGGAATTAATGAAGAATAAGTATTGGATGGCATGGATAGGCTTGACATTTGTTCTAGACCTATTCCCCTTTCTTCTTACACTTTTGTTACACAAAGGTGCAGGGAAATAGTATGGATTGTGCTCAACACTTAAATTAGTAAAAAACAGTGTTTTATAAAGAATTAAGCTACCTGACAGTTGTATTTTTGAGCTTATAACKGAAAATGCTAAACCTATATTTGTCTATTCACTTGGAATTCCTAAATCTTACAGCCTGGAACCTTTTCAGTATTTGAGAGTGAAATTCTGATGTCTTGCAACTTATTCAGGATAGCATCAAACAATGTAGTCTAAATCACGGTAAGACGCCCTAAAGTAGATAYACTTGCGTCTGACAATGCTGAAGCAGTGAAAAGTAGGTAATGATAATTGTAAAGACCAGTAATTGGATACAGGTTCATAATGTAAAAATTAAGCATTTACCATTAGTATGTGTAACCACTGTTTGGCTTTACAGAGGATGTTTGAGGGGTTTTGCTTTTTGTGGGGGATGTGAAGAAAGTACTTAAAACTTTGTTGTAGAACCTGTGGCATGAGTGCCATTCTTAGGCTGCAAAAAACCCATGGTTTCTGGAATAGCAGCTGAACTGTCTGGAARAAAAGTGCAAATCAATTTTTAGAGAAGACTGGCTTTCTTATAAAGGGAGCTACTGATTTTGAAAGTGATGGATAGTCTCCRGATCAATTTGCACATTGCTCCTGCTCATTCCACCTGCCACTTTGGTCAGTGAGGGACTAGTGAAGTGAGAAGAAAATGACACAAAGGAGATCTGGAGAAAAAGAAAAAGACATAGGCAAAGAAATAGTAAAGGGAAGACTGACAAATATGGAATGAAGAGTAAATTGAAAAAGACAAGATCAGGGAAAGATCAGTTTGGAAAACAGAAATGGGAAAGACAGGAAAAAATTGTCAGTAAATGAAGTAAAGAAAGATGTGGAGATACAGAGTTTTAAAACAAGAAGGAAAAGTAGATTTTTGTTTGTTTGTTTTAACTAAGTCCTTAAAATTTTACATGTTGATCTTTCATGTCCTTAAAATCTCACGTTATTAGTCTCCCCAAGTTAACTGATTTAGGTACTAGAGAATTCGTGGTTTATATTGCAGCATGTTAATTTTGTCATTGGATACAATGTGTGCATGATAGTTGTCATCAAGTTTGGGCATAAATGCACATATTCTTGTTGAYCCAGAAGTTATCAACCCCAGGTGATATGTGTGAAGAGAGATTTCAGTTTGTCACTGCACTTTTTAGAGGTCAGGTTGTAACTGCTGATGGGAGCAGTTGAAGTCCGTTTCAGTGCCAAGCAAACAGATAAGGTGAGCAACCCTAGGGAGCAGAACCAGGGAGCATTTCAAGGTGGCTGTTTCTKGAGTCTCACTAGTTAGAGCTTCAAATGTCTAGTCTGTGCCTTTAGGAGAGTGTCCCAATGCGAATTACTTAAGATATTAAATGTAATCAGTAAAATGTCTGAGCTGCATGCTTCCTTCTGCACTGACTTACCTTGCAGCAAAACAATTTTGAGCTGTTATTGAGCAAATCCTGACCCCTTCTGTTTTGGTGCTACCACAGCCACAACTTCATAAAGAGTCTTGGTGCTCCAGCACAGAAGATAGCTTTGGGGAGAAAAAGATGAATGAGTCTTTGCTATATCCATGTGCCAAGCTCCTCGTGTGAAGATGCATGGTGAATATGTGGGTTGCTGTTGCCCTGGAGCTATAGCAACAGCTGCCAAGCAGCTGGGCTGAGCAGGGAGGACCTCTAATGTACCTTTTCAGCAAATTGTCCATTTATTCTAACTCTGTCCTGAGTTCAGGATTTTGGCAGGAGGAACTATGGAAAATCTTCTTAATGGAGAATGAATTTAGAGTATGGGAAAGCTTGGAAAATCCAAAGATACCACATACTAATCAGTAAGTCTGGATGAGCTGAATCCTAGGGTAGTAATAGATTTGGCAGACAGATTCTCTGAGCCACTGCCAGTTTCTAAAAATTTACAGAGAGCAGAGGAGAAGAGAAAGACTGGGAAATAGCAGAAATTATATTGATGTTCAGAATTGTATGGAAACAGCAGTGCAGGAAGTTGAGCTAGGAAGCATTTCAGAATCAAGAAATTTTAACCAATTTGTGAATGTTTTATTTGATTTTATGTGCCTTTATAATTGGCTTACTTAATTTTTTATAAGTACCTATCAAAATACTAACAAGTATATCAGAAAAGAGATTATCACATGCATGCAACAAAGTGTGGCTAATGTGTTGTGTTACATAGATTAGCCACAATTCTAATCTGATTGTTTGCATAACTTAGTTACGCATCTCATTTTCAAACAGGATTGGTAGAACGAATTATTTAATTGTAAATATAACTTGCTTTCAAACACATATGAAGAGAAAACTTCATTTTCTTCATTTCTGATTATGGGGAAGAGAACTTCTGCAAAAAAAAAAAAAAAAAAAAAAGCAATGATTTATCTCTTGACTGTAAGGTAGAGGGAGAGGGGAGGAGGGAAGAGAGAGAATACCTGGAATTGGACTTTGCAGAGATTGGAAAACAGATTATTTGTGTTCTCAGCATGCAATCTGTGAGCTAAAACATTTGAATACTTTCAGCTCTGTCTCAGTATGCATATATACAGTATTTTGAGCAGAAGTTACCTAAAACTCCTTCCAGAAAAGGATTATGCTACTCAAGATGATGGTATAACAACAAAAACAGGAAAGTATCTTTTCTTAAAATTAAGAATACTTCCTTATTCTTAGAGGAGTGGTTATACATTTGAAACTACAAGAGTTACGCTTGGGCACATACATGTCTGATAGCAAGTGGTAGGTAGATGGAGCCATAGATACTTCAATGCTGTGGCTTTTTTTCTTTTTTTTGTAATCATTTAATCTAGATAAAATGGGAAAAAATGGTAGATATATTATTATTGGAAAGTCTGTTAAGCAACAGCACAAATTAAAGCTTCATCACAATAGGATCKGTTTAATGCTTTGCAAAGCAAATATCAGAGCTTCAACAACTGTTCTGACCATACTGTCAGTAGTGAGTGACAGTTACTTGGATTCAGTTTGCTAGATAGAAGTATATTTCTGATCTATGTTTTAATCATCTATTTTCATTGTTAATACTGTTTGAATATATTCAATCTATTGTTTGAATAACTTGGATAAACGATACACAATTTTTYATTACACTTCACAGACATATCTTTTAAAACAGAGGGGAAAAACTGCTTTTGTTTTAAAGTCTTCACACTGCTGTATCAAAAGGCARTCTGGTTTCTGTTCCAGAGTTCTGTATCTGAAGGCTGAAATCACAATTTAAGTTCTACAGRTTTTAGACTGGTCATCGCTGAGGGCAGCAAAGGATGAAGGCTGAGCATGACTGGCATGCTCATATTCATCAGAAAACAGAGTCAGCTGGAGAGAATGAGGGAGTTGCGTTGCTCCCTCCTTTACTGCTTGCACAGAAAGACATAGGCTGCAGCAGGGGGGAAGCTACCTGAGGTTATTAAGATTAATACAGCTAGAGATTCCAATCAGCTCGCACAAGGCTGCTCCTCAAGGCTGTCAGATGCCTACTGCCTTCTCTTATTCAGATGGGGCCACATCAATTTGGAGTTTCCCAACAGAGACTGCTATGATTTATGGGTTTAGGAGGCTGATAAATATGGTTAGTGGAAGTGTTCATGAAATAATTGAATCAGAATAATTTCAGTCAGCTGTGTTCAATTTATTTTCTTCGATAACCACAGGAGGGTGCAATTTTGGACTGGGAGCTTCATCTGAAGGATTTCTTTCACAGGAAAGACATTGTGAAACCTGGAATAAGAGCAACTTAATTTTTCTGTCAGGCATGTATGACAGCCTTACAAGTTTACTAAGATTCATCAAAACTGGAGAGTAAGTACCTAGAGCTCTTCTAGTTTTATCTGTGACAGAGTCTGGGACTGTTCTCRTTTATGGATTGTGGAATAACATCTTCTGGAAGATGAGAGTTTTACTATTTACTGTTTGAAAATCACTTTACTATTCAGAGAATTTGGGGGAATTTTTTTGTTTGGTTTTTTGTTTTTTGTTTTTTATGTTTGTTCTTAGCAAATTATTTTCAGATGACAAGTTTTATGAACGTTTCACTTCTGGGTTTTATGAGTATTCCTGGAGTGGTGATCAGTATTGATTATGTCCTTATAGCAAAGGGAGCTCCCATGCATCCCTGAAGAGTGATGTATGGGACCTCTTAAAATAAATGTATCGCTAAAAATTTATCATTTATGTGCTGTAACTTTCCCACATAGGCAAAAAAGAGCAACGTTACTTGTGGTTGTCCTAGACAGAGTACTGAATGTGGAGGGCACTGTAAAACAGGAAGGTTAACATGTTAAAGCATTGCGATAACTGACTGACATCAAAAAAGAAAGGGAAGGCCCGATAAGCAGAACTAGGAAGTAGCTGGAGCAAGCACATTACAGACAAACATCTTCTGTGGTCACAAATGAGGCAGTTCTCATTATCTGTGAGAGCTGTGAGCAGAAGACGATAGAGAATGGGAAAAGACAGTGGCTTCTGTGGCTCTCTGGGGTGGCTTGCTCTGTATTAATCCTTTCAAGCATCTTCTGACATGTATAGAAAGACTGCAAGCAGGAGATATGCTAGAATTTAACAAGCTAGTAGGTCAAGCATTGTTGTATTCACYGCCTCCAATAAGATACTTGAAGAGTCTTTGCTGGCCAGTTAGCTGTCTGTTGATTGGGGAAGGGGTTGTCTTCCCTCTGCCTGCTGCCTCAAATAGGTCATCTGTTGTACATTTGCCATCTTCCAGCTCCTTCAATTTTTTTTTCCTTTGAGGATGTTATACCCTTGCATTTTGGTCATTTTCCTGTTGAATCCTTGAGCTACTAATGAGCTACACCTCAAAAGTCTGACCTCTTGCTGCAATTTTATGTTTCTTATCTTCCATGGCTTTACTCCATAAACTTGAATACAGCCTTTTATTACAACTCATCAACTTCTTTGCAAAACTTTGATTATGACTTCCAGCAGTGCCTTGTCAGAGCTAGGCCTCCAGTGACAGAAGGCAAAACATGGAGGGGTAGAGGGGAGGAGAAATGGTTACAGAAGGAGTTGCAGATAGTGGGTTACACCAAGGTTTTACTGGTGCAAGATAAAGCTGGACTGAACATTCAGGTTTATTCTGTGCTGAGTCAAGGATGTAGGCTTCATCAGCTTCTTTGAACTTAGCCTTCCTGCTGCTAGGGGTATACATTACCCCATTGGGTTTGAACCATCATGCACATGCTGTTAATGGTGTGAATTAGCATGGCCTGTGTTTGAGCTACTGTCTGTGTTTGAGCTACTGTCTGATCACCCATGGCTCGAGCTGTGGGGTAGGTCCTTTCACCCTGTGGTAAAAAACAGCTGTACAGTTCTACAGGAAGAGTAAATATTTCTCGAAATTTCCTTACCTTGGAATTCAAATGTTTTTGATTTTTCTTTTCATGAGCTAAAATTTATTTACGTTTTGTTTCTTCATCCTGTCAGTGTTCTTCAGTTTTGTATAAAGAAGAGGACTCAGGTTTTGGGGGAACCTTGAGTGCAAGATATTCTGACTAGGTAGAAACATTTGAGCCCTTAAAGTAAACTGGTTCAATGTTTTAGAGCCCCTTATGGGCAATCCGTGCAGTGAGGTAGATCAAACTACTGAGCGTCAGCAACAGCTGTGTTGAAGAAGAAACCACTGTACTCAGTTTGCATCAGAAAATAAGTGATATCATGAGCAAGAAAGTCCTACTAAAGCTACCCAAGTTTGCTGATTTTTTCATGARTACATGCTAATTTCTGAAATTAATGGGTTGATACATGATGGTTTCTTCCATTTTTAATGTTGCTTCCTTTGTCTCTGAGTAACTTGATGCCATCTCTGCCTGCTGTAACTTACTCCTATAGCTTGTGTAGATGCCTATTTTCCACATTTTTAAGAATGTCCTATGAGATGGAGGATTTCTTAAAGTGGCATGCTCAATATTGTGGCAGCACTGTCCCATCCAGAAGTACAATTTAAGCAAGATCACTTAGAAGAAAAATGTTTGCTAAATAAAACTCCCTTTCTCATTGCTCAGTAGTGAGAAAGATGTTTCCATGAAAAACACTTATTGGATCTCCTTGCCAAGGTCTACTTGCCACGATATGCGTGCCTTGTCAGAATGATGGGGAGGATAGGATAAACTGCTGCTAACATGTCATCTGCTGCTTAGCTGCGATGTTGATACAAAACAGAAAATATTTTCCACATGCAGTTTGGTTTTAGGCTTGGGATAAAATCAGGGCACAGAATAACTGCATTCTATACAGAAAATGATAATAAAAGAAGTCAAGATTACAGTAATGCATTCTGTGTAGTCTTTACTGGTGAGTAGAGAACAGCAGAAGGGCATTGACAGGACTGTCTAACTTGTGTTCTTACTTCTACTGCTGTGAAGAGCATTTTCAAAACTTGCATAATTTAAAGCATGACATTATGATTTTCAAAGTTTCAAATTGGAGTAAAGCATTTACATAATCTAATTAAATCATGTAAATGTTTTATGATAATATTAAGTAAGTGTAAAACTTGTGGCACAGATGCATCCCATTCTTAGGCCATTGGGGAAACCTAGTTTAAGCACGCAGATCTGTGTTTGTAACCCTGTGTGTTGTGGGAGGTCAACAGGGTACTTTAATGCTCTGTTCTTAGTATAACCTCTGAAGCTTGTTTTGCAGAGCATCATCTTTCCAAGAAGCTTGAAGGTAAGCTGGTACCAGAGGGAAAGACAAGGCAGATTTAAAAGGCTACTTGCGACCTCTTACTATTTGAATGAAAGTGATGCTACTGCAGTATGTAATAAATTGCCTCCATTTCAATGAACGTTAAAATAATCCCACGGTGACTCTCTTAGCAGCAGCCCTGCCACATGTAGTATCAGATCTCACAAAGTATGCATAGTGCTTGGATGGGAGGCTACCAGGGGAAAGCCCACAAATTCTCTTGGTGACTGTTCGGTTTGTTTTTGCCTCTGGCTGCACTARCTCACAAAATATTAGAAGCACTTGGCCAGCATCCTTGATGAGAGATGCTGTCTTGTGGTGAGATTATTTTAAATAATCTTTCTCCTTTTTTTTTTTTTTTTCCAAAAAATCACATTATCACTAAATTGTCCTCAACAGCGGATCTTAGTGAATCTTATCTTTACTAGGCCCTATTATTGCAACAAGCAAGTGAATTGAGTCCTAATTTTCCTAATGTAGACAAGCTAATTCTAAGCTGGTAGTGATCTAACAGGATTTTAGAGAGTACAGCACTGAGGTACGTGCTTTAACGCCAAGCTCTTACCTGGTCTAAGTAAGCTTAAACTGCCATTGACTTTTATCAGTGCCATACTGATTTCCTGTGGCTGCTGTCAGAAATAGGTGTGTATGCGCTGCCTGGCGTCCTGCGCTTTCACGGTAATTACAATAGTTATGAAGCGCTGGGCGGATAGTCCGTTATCTGTGCCAGGCTGTTCATCCAGCAGCACACGGGCTGCTGCATGGAAACGTGGAAC
Source organism: Rhea americana (assembly GCF_003343005.1). Taxonomy (NCBI): domain Eukaryota; kingdom Metazoa; phylum Chordata; class Aves; order Rheiformes; family Rheidae; genus Rhea; species Rhea americana. The sequence goes on along the minus strand of NW_028186979.1, from coordinate 802,272 downwards.
TAACTGCACACACAGTGTCAACCTGGGCTGTGCAGACGCTCTGGCAAAAAATTAGTACAGTAGTTCTGATTTTTATCCAGAAAAGTAGACGTTTCCAGAAGAGCCTATCAAACCTCTAAATCTGGAGCTTCTCTTAGTTACTGTCRTGGTAAATAATAATATCCAAAGTTTGTAAATTCGTTTGAAGCCCAGTGGTATGAAAAAGCTCTGGATATATGAAAGTCATTCATAAAGTAGCTCACAGAAAGGTGAAATATGCCAGCAGTGAATTAAATCTTTGCTAATTAGACATAGAAATCTAATTGCTCTGCAATTTTTTGCCTAATTTTTAAGGGAGGGGAGTTAGTGTAAATTTAAAATGGAAGCTGAGATGTTCAGCACATAGTTTTAACTGCCAAGGAGAACAACACAGTGACCTTATTTGCAGCTACACATGCATCATGTGTAGGAATGCCTGTCATAGCCATAATGATTTAACATCAGGGCAAGCCAATATTTCTTGGTTCTTCCTCCGCACTGTAGGCAGTTTCCTTTATAGGTAGGATGGGAAGCTGTAGGTATTTCTGGTGAAAAATGGTAATGCTTGAGAGGTGCCCTTTACTACAAATCCAACATTGCTCACTTTCGTTTGACTTTGCAAGTTCCTTTTCACCAGGCGCAGCTKCGTGAAGTTTGGCTTATTTTTTGAATTACTTAGTTGCTGATTATCCAACTATATTTAAACATAGTAAATAATGTTAGGAAAGTTTAAAGCTCCCGAATACTTTCCTTGTTTGGTTTGTAGGTTTGGGGTTGTTGGAGGACTTCTTTTTTTTTTTTTTTTTTTTTTTTTTTCCTGGGGGGGGGGGGGGGAGGGGGAGGGGAGAGTTTTAGGCACTGTGACTACTGCAGTGCAGAAAAGAATACTTTAAAACCTGCAGTATTTTGGTCATAGGAGATATTTACATTTAGATATAAAAGCTCGTAGAGCTAATGTTCATCTCCAAACACAAAGGTATTCAGTGCCTTCATACTTAAGACAGTTTTGTAAGAGTAGAAGTATTAACTGTCATTAAATACCTGGTGTGAATTGCAGGTAACAGTTCTGTTATGAAACCCCTCTCCATTACCTTTCAAGACGATGTTGATTTTAACCCTGCTATATCACCTATTTAAATTTTACTAAGGGATCTCAGGTGCCAGCTTTAAAAAACATACAGGCACTTACCTTTCACTYAGTAAGGGCATAATCCACAATTTTCTGTGGTCACTGAATCCCCTCTGAAGTCTRCAGCTGCTGTGTTAAAATTGCCTGGCTTACATTCCTGTCACTTCTCGCCTAAAAGATGTGCAGACTTCAATGGGAAGCAAAACATTTGTGTTAGTCTGGGGAATTTTTTTTTAATCTATAAAAATGTCATTGCAGATAGACATCTTTGGTAAATTCCTGTTTAGAATTTTCTGTAATTTTTAAAAGAATTTGATCTGGAAAGTTTGGGAGAGTGTAAAATAAATTGAAGAACAACTAAAAGAAACTTTAATCCTCTTTGCACACATGCAGAAAATTGTTTGTCAGTCTTAGCAATATCCCCAAATGAATATTAACTACCTCTGCAATCATGAGGTGCAGCTCTTAAAACTGACTTATTTTAAAAAATATAAATACTGAGGAGCAAAACAAACAGCGAGCAGTATTTCACCACTTCTCACAATGCAAAACTTATGTGCGTTACACGATAGCAAATTTAAAGCAAATAAAAAGAAATATTTTTTTCACAGCTCATAATTATGTTTTTGAGACTTGCCACTGGTGGAGTGAAAACCAGAGGAATAAAGGAGCTAAAAAAGGGTTTAGATGTGTTCATGGAGGCTAGCTCCACTGGTGGCTATTGTACCAGCCAGTCACCAGATGGCTTTTGCCTCAGGAAGTCTGTAAACCCCAGATTGCTGGGAACTGAAGAGGTGTAGTAAAAGGAGGATCCTGTTAAACTGGCCTTGTACGTTACATGCTCTCTTTAAACATTGCTACCGGCCTATTTTTGAAATAGAGTATGAGTTAGATGCGTCTCTGGTGTGGCGTGGTACAGCTCTCCCTAGGAGTGCAGTCTGACCTCTGTTAAATAACTGTTCCCTTACTTAGAAGTATGCCCTTCTCTACATTTTAAATAATGATTTCCAAGAGGCTKATTAAATGTGTGTGTGTGTCTGTGTATTTGATTCATGAAATGATATAACTGTGTCTGGGGGATGAATGAAAATTACCATCGCTGTGCAAGTTAAACCAGGGGCGTATGTGGTGRGCCTGATTCAAAGCTCAGTGAAGATGATGAAACCTTTGCTGTGGCATTGGGAGTTGTTAGGTTAGTGTCTGTACTTGTGAAATAGTTATGTMCATTCTTTTTCCATTTAAATGGAAAAGCACAACTAACCAAATATTAATAGTGATATAATTACTTTGTTTTTCCTGGACTTCTGCATGTTTCATAGCAAAGATCTTGACATTACCTTTCACTAAACTTTATAAAATGATTTTTAAACAATGGGATGAAAGAAAGATGCTGCCTAGTAACATTARCTATAATGTGAACATTTCATTAAATGAAAATATCCTGTACACCAAAAGGCAATCTTTTCCAGTATTCAATTTCTTTGTTGGCTTTGCAGAGTAAGAAAAAGGGGAGAGAAAGAAAGAAGGAATAAATCTGATCTTTGTTTAAACCCCTCCCTTTTTTAAAAAATGAGAAAGTAGAAACTTCTACTTAGGTGTGTGTTGGATGGAAGGGGAGAAGGGGTTCTGCTTTTAATGAGGAGATTCCTCATGAGGAATCATGAGATTCCTTTGTGCCGATCCCAAAAGCARCTCATCCAGTTTTGTTCATACTGGGGGAGGGAATCACATTTTTGCAATAGTGCTGTTGCTGCTTAGTAGTGCTATTTTAAAGCAGGAAGAACTTTATTACCACTTCAGATTATTGATCCTGTTCTTTCATAGATTTTATGGGCCAGAGCGGAAGCTTTGGGCATTGAACACTTCTTGTGTTCAAGCAGGATGACCTCTGAAAATCAAGTCTAAAATATGGAAGGTCTCTTATAGTCAGGTCAAACTTAAAAGAAAAATAAATTGATTTGAAGAAAATGCGTRCTAGCCAAGACTCATGGCTCCATTTGATGTAAATCTGCATAGTTTCAACAACTTTGAAGGARTTGCCCTGTTTCTTTAATTCTTTCTCCTACTTTTCCTTCTGTGTGCCACAGTCCACTGTTGCAGATAACATAATGATTTACTTCTGCTAAGAATTTGGCCCCTATTGCAAGGGAACAAATTCCAGGTTTAATTTAATTTCCTAATTCTTTGTCTGTAAATTCTGGTGCATCATCTTGCAAGTGAGACTGTTCCCATGTGGCAAGAAGAATTCTTTGTTTCATCTGAGCCTTATGCAAAAGTGACAATGGACCCAACTGCAACATCTCGGACTGTGTCCCTTGCAGCTACCTAGGACAGCGAAGAAGCCACGTGACARTGTAGTAAAAAAGATGATGCTCTTAGCAATATTTGTGAATTTGCAGGAGTTTCTGTAGGAACATTTCTGTRGTTCTTCAGCTTGGGTTTGATGCCACTGATCTTTTTTAACTATGATGTGCTAAATAATATAAAAAGAACTAATTTGATTATATTATTATTGTAGTCTGTATCTGCCTTTGTACATTGTTTTGTTTGTACATTTGTACATATTCCCAGCATAAGAGAGCGTGATTACAAATGAAAAATAGTTTGGTCTTGCTAGAGACAGGCATGGACTCATTCAGTATTTGTTCTGAGACTTTTTCTATGCATTTGTTCATATAATCTCAGTGTATTTACTACTCTTCTCTTTGCTACTTTTTTAGGATAGTTTTACAAATGTCATAGTTAGTGTCACTGACTGCGTACTTAACAGAGACAAAACCAAAGGGCATAGTCTGATCTGCATAAAGCCAGGGTCTAATGTCTTTTCTTTTGTTCCTAATCAAACTGATTGGCATGTACTTCTGGTTGACCATAGCTTAAAAGTATAACTATGTTTTGCTTGTACCTTGGGAAAGTTCTGTGACCTGTTTATCTTAGTATTCTGGTTATAGAATATATTTTTTGYCCTCCATGACCACAGTATCTGCACACATAATATGATTGATTTTGTTTGTATAATATCCAACTGTAATGGAGAGAGAGAGAAAGATCCCTGTTGTAATAACAGGAAAAAAAGGCACAGAGTGCTTAAGCTGTATACTAAGGTAAATCAAACAGTCGTCGTCTGTGGAAGTGCCTGAAAATGTACTGCAGAATCCTGAAATTCTGTCCAGAATTTCAGTTTCTATACAATTCTTTTTAGCTTTCTAAAAACATTAAATGCTATTCATATTTATTAATAGCATTATGATTCAGGGAAGCACCTACTGGTATGATTTTATATGCTTGAGAAATTTATAATCTGAAGAAAGTAGTTAGACAGTTAGTGCCTAAAGGTTACCTGAGTTATTTTAGCAACTAAGTTCATATCAGCAAGAACATCTTTATCAGAACACACAGGAGTAGTCCCCTATTACTTAGAGGTTAGTATAGGAGGACGAAGAGGAAACAAGCTCCAAGTCTGTCTGCTGTACTRCGTAGCCAGTTGTAGGACATGGTGCTGTTTGCCATACTCCAGCTATGATCACAGTTGCATCTATTTGTTTCTTTCACACTTGGAGAACATAAAGATTAGCTGAAARGGATGGTAAAGCAATGATGAGAATAAAGCATATTCTCTGTAAGAATGGAGTCTCTGCACTGCAGTTAAGAGTTAAATAGCTTTTTGCGATCTGTTCGTACAATGGATGGTCAGTTACTGCTTTGCCATSATGACATGTGATCTTAAGTGTTTGGAAGGGAGTTTAATTAAAAAAAGGGAGGGGGAGGGGAGAGACTTCAGTGCATCTGGCAATGAAAAAAATTAATTTTGTTTAATTTTTAATCAGACAGCCTGAGACAACCACTGAGCACTACTTGACAATTAGAATACTAATGAACTACACACTGGGTTAGCCTGTTTTTAAAGGACAGCAAACAGTATACTCACAGAGAGCTGAGGGATTCTGTTTAGYTTCCATCAGGTCCTCATGAATTTACTTTCTCACTTTGTAAGAATGCAGGAAATGTTTGCTACCTTGTTGTCTACTTTAAAAATCCCACCGCAGAGTTAATTATTTTTCAAATGCAAAAAAACRCAGAAGATGGTAAATGACTGCCTTGAAAGCATTCTTCAAAATGTATACTGTAAACAATATAAAACATTTAACCTTCACTGTTTAGGGCATCTTCAATGCCTTGAGCTTTGTCTTATTATTTTTTTGTTTTCGTTCTTCCTGTAGAAGAATACAGTTCTACCATTTTACAACARTTTGAAGCCTTCGGTTTTCATGCTTTCTATAAATTCGATATTGCTCTATAGCATGCAATTTCACAAAATATAGGCAGGTTGAAGGAAGAAATAAATTGCCCATGCCTAAAGTGTTTATTTCTTATAACCTTTATAAGCAGCTCTCTATAGCAAGGCTGAATATAGTAGGAAATGCCTAATGAATTAAAATGAGTTCTGAAACATAAATTAAGTAGCCTAACCATCCATGGTAGCCATGTCATACTGGTCTCACTGTGAAATGGATATTTTATTGCCCCCTCTATCTCACATTGTCAAGCAAAATGATACAATTATATCCTAGCTGAGATGAAGGATTCACACTAGCTCATATTAGATGTTCTCTTCCAGTTCCAGTTTTAAAAGTTAGTAGAGGCTGTAGCGGATGTACTCGGACGTGATCCTGTCACTTACTGTTGTAGCGTGTGGCTGCTGAAATCTGTACTGTGGTGCTTCACTGAGGCCCTGACCCAAGCCTTGTCTCCAGGCATGTAGGTTGGGGGCGATGTCTAGGGCAGCCGAGGGTGGCAAATCCCCGTAGGCCTGCTGCCGGTTTTGTGTAGTCCAGAGCCCCCGAAAGCAGAGCTTGCAGCAGCTTGCGCGGGCAAAGCTGGGTCCAGGAGGGCTGTTATCACTCGGAGGAGGAAAGCAGATGTTGCCAGAGGTGGAATCACTGCTGGCTCCCCTCTCACCCTGCCAACGTGGATCCGAGCAGCAAGCCTGGCTCTTCAGAACGTTCCCTCCTCTTTTCCTTTAGCCCTTTACTTCTTAGGGCAGGAGCAGTCCGTCTGCAGCACTTGGGAGGCAAATACCAATTCTTCCTGCACTGCTGAGACCTGCAGATCCCTTATTTACCCTGATCCACATACAACCCTGCATTTGCAAAACCAGTCTGGTCCCACCATAGCCCAATCTACACCATTTTGGAAGGTGCTGATGTGAGAAGCAGAGCCAAGTCTGCAGCAGGGAGTGCCATCTCCCCGCACTGATCCACAAGGATGCGYGTTGGGGAATGGAAATATGAAACCGGTTGACATGTCCGGTCTTGCACATTGTATAACTCCCAAAAATTATACTGTAGTTCTTGAGAAGGAGGCATACCTGAACTTTCAATGATGTGAGTGAACTCTGGTTCTACTATGTAGCTGAAACCTGGATCATCCAAGTCAAACTGGGAGATAGCTAGCTTACAGCTGGCAGCCTTAAAGGAGAGGTTTTCTCCCCAGATATTAATTTGCTTATGAGATGATGGATGGGAATGTTTTCTGTTAAAAAGGGCTGCTTAAATTTGTTTTCTTCTCAAGATTATTTTAAGCTTGCCTAAACTTTGCAAAAAGAGGATGTGAGAAAATTCTGACCCATATCAGCATTCTGATATGTTTTCCATAATATTGTGTGGAACCAGAATGTTTTTAGTAAATGAAAGCAAGATTTTGAATTTTCATTTTTTTGTGAAACATAGAATGTAGAATTCTCAAAATTGATTGAAATAATTTAAATCAAACTCTCAACATTTAGTTAGTTAAAATAATGCAGCTTAATTGCTGTTGAGACAATATGTAAGAACCCTAATCAGAGAGCTTGCTGGCTTCTGTTGTTCTGCATGTGGTGCCTCCATTTAAAAATAAAACCTTCGTTAAAGAGCTTACTATTGTCTTTCATGTGCATGTCTCTTATGTCAAGGGATTGAATTCCTGTTAGGATTTATCTTGTGTGTTTCCTTGCATGATTCCTGATTCTGATAACTGTAATTGGTTTTCCTATACCTTTGGAATGCACAAAAATGGCTCTTCCTTTGTGGACTGCAGGAGAATTGGTAGGGGGTACTTTTGCCACAGAGAGCAGTTTTGTGTTCAAGAAAAGATRTATTTTTAACGGTTGGTTTGATGTTGGATCCAGGCTGTGTGCTAAAATATGGATATATCAGTCTGTTTCAGAATCCCTTATTCTTTGGACACTCTTAAACACTTTAGCTACTTTGATTACATAAATAATGTTACCACTGTATTTTCATATTCCGTAACTTCCTGAATTAATGTTGTTTGGGGCTGAAATAGGCAATATGTGAGCAGTCCCTGTCCAGTAACAGTGTTACATGCTGCGAAGTAAAWCCTCATGCAGTGAGGAATAGCTGTTTTCTTTTAGCTGTATAAACTAAATAAAAGAGCGCTTCAAAAGCTAATAAAGCAGGAGAAGAAGAAGAATCTGATAAGCAGATTTTGTTGGGAACTGAAATCAGATGGACAGGAAGCAATGCATTTTAAATAAAAGCTTCAAAAAGAAAATTCACTGGAAGTACTCCAGTATTCTGTTCAGTATCTTGCATTTGTTCCTTCCAAAGCCAGTGTGTGGGATTTAGTGTACGATAAAGGTGGCACCAGTGCTCAAAAGGTGGAAAAGGAAGAGGTGTGGTGCAGGAGCTGCTTTCTCATGCAAAGGCAATGCTGCAGCTGCAGGGATGCTGCGAGAGGCAGCTGCTGCTTTCTGTGAATCAGCTGCGCAGATAGGTCTTGCCTCTGCGCGAGGCAGTGGCTCCTGCTAGTGTTAAAGTGCAACCGTCTGCCCGAGATGGTGAAAGAATAATGTTGTTCAGTAGTAAAAAGTGGATCCTATGGCGTATTGCTACATGCTGCTCTACTGAGTACTGAGCGACGCAAACCTCTCTGCCCCTTAGGCAGCGCTTGAGCTTCAGCATCCTGGTTGGTTGGTTGGTGATATGTAATTCTCAGTCAGGAGCGAGTGGACRGTGAATTTACTTTACTGCACAAAGCTGGGCAAAGAAGTAACATTTCTGTTTAACAAGCTGAGACATCTCCAGTTGCATAATGAAGACCTTCCTCCTCCTCCCCACCAACCTCTGCTCTCTTCGCTATCAAAAGTTTGTGAGAGCAATTGTACGTGTTTGTTACTGCTCTGACCACTGTACTGCTATGCAGTGATTTGTGCTACTCTATCATCATGATTTATATTTCAACCTTGCTGCAGTATATGTATGTGAAAGCTACCTGGGGTGTCTCAGACAGTGAAGAGAAGCCATAGGTCTTGTGGTTATCATGTGGTATGGTTTAATAATTATTTTAGGACTTCTATATAGTGAGTTTAGTTCTTGTACTTGATCTTTTGAGGCATGTTATATCAGGAATATTGGTGAGAAGTACTACTTTTAATTTACATGTCTTCAAATGAATTTTAAAAATTAACCTATTTAAATCACCGTAAAATAATCTTGATACTGAAATGAGTTGTCTAGTATAAAACCACCAGCTTTAGATGTGAAAGTGAAGTACAGCTAACTGTTCACAATTCTTTAATGCACCCAATGTTTTTAATTCACTAAATTCTTGTAGCAAGTAGTACAATTTTGCTAAAGACAGCAGTTTTCCATAGGAAAATGTAAATGTAGTCATCAAAAACATTAAAAATAGAACTTCTGATTTCATAAAAAGTACTAAWCAAAAAAATCAGAACARAATAGTACTGCTCAGTGTTTAGTACTGGTARTGAATAGTATTAATCAAAGGTCAAATTCCACTTTCTAGCTCCTAAAATAATTGTAAAATCCTCTCAGTGCAATTCCCTTTCCTGAAAGAAAGGATTTTAGCACTCTGTACCCTAACAGTTCCAGACTGGTATCTTTCTTACAGACGTCTGTAGTATTCACAAGACGTCTGTGAATACTATAGATGTCTGTAAGATACCAGGCTAATTTATAGACGGTATACTTAACAGTATATGTAAACTACTACCAACTTACTTTGAAGATAGACAGCAGTTCTAAATGTCTCCAATCATCCTGTTTTCTGCATAAAATAACTGTGTGATGTATTACATTTGCTTCTGGAATTGCTCTTGGAAAAGTTTCTGAAAAGAATTCAGTAGATTCTTCTTTTTACAGTTGTTCAAAGTTCTGATATGTGTCTTTATGTACAAAATCAAATGTAAGTTGCTAGTTATCTTTATGTAAATGATACTTTTCCCATAAGGRGCTCTCAAAGTATTCTACAAAGTAATTTTATCCCCTCCTGAAGGGTGATCTATTATTGGTGGTTTCCTGTTTATGCAAATATCTAAAAATTGGCCTAAGAGGAAATGCTTATTGTCAGTTGGAACACTGTTCTTTCAAGTAGATAATGTACTGCCTGATATTAACTGTAGAAATAAATAAACACACTGTTGTCAGAACTGAACATCATATTTCTTTTGCTTAGCAAATGTAATTGCCTTATTTATAAGGACAAGCTAAACTAAATAAAATCCATACGTGGAAGTAAAGRTTTCTCAAGAAGTCCCAAGCTGAGCTTGACTAGAATATGACTGATTTTAGCAAACAGAAAATGAACAAAATGGTAGAGGGAGAGATTTTCATAACCAGGTCTCAGCTAATGAAATGTCTGCTTTGGGGCACTAACCAGATTTTTCTTCTAAACTRAATAAACAACTTAACAGAACAGTGTACTCAAAAGTTCACTCAAAGACATAAAGCTAAGAAAGTCAGAGAAGTTATAACATTGTGATATAGCAAGTGAGATTATCAAGTATATCATCAAGTGTACTTGTCATAGCATTAGCTACAGAACAAGAATCAAAGCATTGGTTCCACATCGCAAAGTGTATCCACTATGTTCAGAAGAGACAGTTTAGCATGCGGAGAAGTTATTGCTGGAGATGAGATGTAGATTTGCTACTGTACTGCTGGACTGTTGTTAAGAAACCAGTAGCAGAGTAGTGACTTGTTGGGAGCTGCTGTGATTCTACATGTCAATATTTGTGTCTTCCTCTTCATGTTATATTATGCTGTTTCAAGAGGTACTTCAGAAAGGAAGAATATAGACATCCAACTTGAACAGAAGATGAAAACTTTGAGAGTAAGTGTCTGCTTATGTTTCTTTAAACATTTATAGAAGCTTTTTTTCTGCATACTCAGTTTCCATTATTCTTCTTTTGCTCTTCCCAAAATTTTCCATCTTGTAGTCTGAGCTCCGGTCACTGATGAAGAAGGATCACAGAATTGCACACCTAGGGCACCTCAGTACAGAATTTTAAACAGATGGTTGGTATTGACCCAAATCATTCAATTTATGCAAAGAATAAAAACCAATGCTTTCTGAAAAGTATGTGTCCTGTAAATCTCAGGATAACTAAAAATAGCACCAAGATCTCTTAATCGCATGCTTTAATGTTGTTTAGTGATGCTGAATGAGATTATAGAAAGTAGTTTGCAGACTGAACCAGTATTCAGTCAGTACTGTGCTGCTTTAAGTTACTTTGCTTATTCCGCATATATGTTTTAACATGCAAATTAGGAAGAACTGTTTTAGAARGATGATGAATGTGCAAATAACTAACATCTGGAAAATGTACTTCAGTGTCACTGTCATGAGCACTTAAAAATAACTGGCTAGACGTAAAAGGTCTGATTAGCAAATTCAAAACATCCACCAGCTTCTTTTGAGAAAAGTTCCTTGATTTTGGTGGAAAATAAGAGAGGGTGATCTTCATTATTCAGCAAATTGAGCTARGTCTATGTGGTGAGGAGAGTGAAATAGCAGATTTCAGGCAAGTCAAGCCCATATTCAGTGCAATTCACTTGCATCCATAGCTACAAGCACAGCAATGTAACCACTATCTTTTCTGTGACTGAGGCAGCAATGTTAATAGGTTCCAAGCAGAGACAAGCACTATCTGTTTCCAGAAGAAAAGCATAGTAATTGGTAACAATTAGGAGAGTGTACATTGAATACAAAATAAGCTGAATAGTTAGACTGCTTGTGCTGTTTGATCTGCTTAATATTGTCTGGGAGACCTAGAGAGTGTTCAGCCCAGCAAACTTCCCCTACCCCAGCTGCTGGGAAGTTAGAGCTGTAATGATTAACACTGGTTGACATCTTTATTTTACTTCCCCCTTTAGACCCTAAGTGAGGTGGGCATACTGAAGGGAGTAAACCTAGACAGAAAATTTCCAAGCTGGCTCCTTTCTTCTTATCCTGCTCTGAATTAAGAACAAGACACAGGACATCTTCCCATCTAGACACTGCTTTTCACTAGAATATAGTACAGTAAAGGAAATGAGGTTCCCTGGGTCTAATGATCAGAATTCAGTAAATCAACTGAACTCCATTCCTTGGTCTCTATTCTCAGAGTGGAATAGAAACCTTGAAACAGGAGTCAGGAACACTTATAAAAATCTCTCCTTTGTAAACAGACGTGTTTAATAAAAATGATAAGGGGAAGGCTGCATATCTATATTTAACTGTATTTTTAAATTAACTAATATTTAATAGTATATTTCTTGTTCAGAAAGGAGTTGTACAGTACCATTTCTATAGCTTTCTATGGCTCTTGTTCTTTATATATATAGACATACACTTGCTTAACTGAGTCTTTTACCATTTTGTCAGTTCTGCCAAATTTATATAGCTGTGGGAAGGAGCTGGACTCTTTCTCCATTTTGATTTCCTTGCAGTCCTGGTAACTGCTAAATTGCAATTTTACTCTGGAAAATGAGTATGAGAGAGTTTCCTATGGTGTCATTAATGGCTTTGTTAGCTACTCTGATTGCAGCATCTTTGTTGTTATTCTTAACATCTATAACAAAGGTTGATTTCCAGCCTACTTTATGGGATTAGGGATGCTGGAGAAGGAATCCTTAGAGTACAAAAATGTTACCCGTTGGACCATTTGGGGTGACCATGGTGCAATTTTTTGTAGTTATTTTCTAGAACAAAACTGTATCTTAAGATTTTCCAGAATTGTTGGTAATATATAATGTGTATTGAAGTTTGTAGGGATTGTACGTGAAAAGTTTTTAGAGATCCAAGATCTATTATAACCAATTCTTTATTTAAGTATTGAATAAGATATTTTTAACATTTCTTTGATTATGTTTGAAAGCCCAGTAGTCCTCTTTTGTTAACCCAAAATGGAAAATAGTCAGACAGAATCATAAGCATAATAYGTGATGCTTACTTAATGATAAGATTTTCTGAAGGCAGTTTGCTACTTGGACCAATGATGGGAACAAAAAGTGATATGGGAATATCTGTACTTGTACAACAGACCATGTTCAGCAGATACTTGAAGAAAATGTTGTATAGCAGTTCTTTCATCATAGGGGACACGTACTCTTCAGCAGGCAGTTTGGTGATGGGCAAATGAGTATTGAATGCAACTGTTTTAGGGATCTCTGTCTGGAAGTTAGGCTCTTTCTGTCATGTCTTTTCTGTAACTCATTTTCCCTTTCTTTTCTACTTTTTTCTCTTACTATTTTGAGCTGGTGTTGAATTGCTTGCTTATAATGTACTCTGTATGGGTGCCACAATACAAATGGAGTCACAAACCTCAATGAATAGAAGCAGATGAATTGGACATCTATCATGAACTTTGTCTTTGGACTTAGTAATGAATTGTATTATATCTCCTTGATACTTGGAAATGATTTTGGAACAATTTTAATTAAATAAGGGAGCGTTGCTGAAGCATCTTACCTTTGCCTAGAAACTCCTTTGGATTTGAAACATTCCAAGGATAGGAGCTAGGGGTTTTTCTGTTAGCTCTATTTCATTCTTTGTGTTTTCATTTGTGAAGTGCATGAAGTGCCTATCTATATTTATAAGCTAGGCTACCATGGCTCTGAGCAAACACTGTGGTTGATTAAAACATTAGGTAGAGCAGTTTATGCGACTCCGGTTCAGCAGCACTCAGAGGTTATGACCCTCAGCCTATTAGGTGTGTATTAATGATGTAATTAATGGTACAGCACTCCTTCCTTCCAGTTTCGCTGTGGAGGTTGACTTCCATAGCAACAGGTCATCATCAGGGAAAATTCTAGGATAAAGTCTATTAATAATTCCCTTTTCAAGACTTGAAATTTTGAATTACATTGGAGAGTCATGCTTAGCAGTTATAACCAATCCCTTACTAGAAAGTTCATACCATTAAAAAGGGAAAAATGGATGAGGCATAAATTTCATTCTTCTGAAAGAGTAAAATTGAAATTTACATCTTTTATCTACATTTGTGTTTGAGGGTTTCTTTTTTTTCCAGCTTTTCTTCACAAAACAGATCATGTTTGCTGATATTTTGGACTCCCACATCCCCAACCCACTATTTTACAACCAAAAGCGTTTGCTGAATATGTGTAATTGGCCAGCAGATAGTGAAGCAAATCCAGTATTTATGTACAGGAAAAGTACTATGTCCTAACATATGTGACAGAATGCACTGAAGAGGAGTGATAGTAATTTATTATCTTAGAAGATTGTCTTGGAAGAGACTTGGAGAAGCCATACTTGTGTGCCAAATAGGGTCAGTCAGACTGATAATCTTTAAGAGAAATTAGACAACCCTCAGTAATGACAGTGATGAAAAACCTGTAACCTCTTTTCACTGTCTATTCCAGTACTTCATTATGCTTGTCATTGGAATGATTTTCCTAAAGTTTACCTTGAATCTTTCTGGTTGCCACTTTGAGTCCGTTACTACTTGTTCTGTTTGTCACTGATATGGAGAACAGAGTATTTCCCCACACACACTAMTTCTTTTTTGGCTCAGATTTTCCAACTCCCTCTGATAGTTTTTGTTGCTCTTTTTTGACGTTTGTTTACATCTCGAGTATCCAAAACTTGATCCAGCAGTCCTGTTAAGGTCCTGCCAATTCTAAGTAAAGCAGAAGCATTACATCATGTATCTCACAGACTGCAGTGAAGACAGTGAAGTTTTCTGTTATTACTCATTGATTAATCACTGTTTCTCTAGTTTGTCAAAGCATCTTTGAATCCTTCTCCTGTCCTCCAACATACTTGCAATCCCTCTTACTGTTACGAGTATTTTCTTCTATCCATCATCCAGGCTGTTAAGAGAAACACTGAAAACAACTTGATCCTGAACAAGACCCCTTGAAGCACCACTCAATACATCTTTGTATTTGACAGTGAACCATTGGTCCGTTCTTGGCTACTGTTATCTAATTTTTGTTTTCAAATTTCACCAAGACTTACTGAAGTCAAGATGTATGGCAACTAAAAAGGCTCATCTGTTAGCCAGGTGGGATGAAATTAGATTTTTTTGTCAATTTGTTCCTAACAAATYCATATTGATTGCTACTTATGTCCTTGTATTGTACAGGTGCTTACAATAGTTTGTTTTATCCAGAGCTGTTCTTGAAACTGAAGTTCAGCTTGAGTTGTCTGTAATTTCACAGCTCCTCTTTCCTCCCATTCTAAAGATAGGCAATAGATTTACCCTTTCACCCATCTTCCATGAGCTTGCAAAGAAAAATGCTATCAATTCTGATATTGGTTCATGTAGTTCTTTATGTATCTTGGCTGAAATTTGTCAGGCCAACTAAATTTGAAAGAAGTAATTTAKCTAATAACTTCTATACTCCACTGAACTCGTTGGTATTAATTGTACCTGACACCAGTGGATGTCCTTCATGAAGACTAATGCAAAAAAGCATTAAACACTCTAGCTTTCTCTGCATCATCTCTATACTGAGTAGTGGATGAATGTTGTCTTTTCTAGTTGTAAAGGGTCATATGTCTGCTTTATTCATTTGTTATAGTTTACTGCTTAAATACTTTTTCTGTTTAATAGTTTGCATGAATCCCTTGTTCTGGTTGCTTTTCACTGCTTTTCAATGTTTTTCTGGCTGCAGGGAGACTGCTTCTTTCTAGAGAGGATACTCAGGAGGGACAGGTCTCTGGAAGGTAGACGGTGGCAGGCAGATTTTGAAACAGAGCAAATGAGTGAGAGAGACAGGCGGGGAACAGATGCACAGCAAGGTCTCAGAGATAACAGGCACCCAGAGGAGGCTCTAGTGTTCATACCTCAAGCAAGGCCATGATGGTTGCTGAATTGGAAAAGGACTAAAGAGAAGAACTTGCTGTATGAGGACATAATAGGGAGAAAAGAGCTTTATTTTCAAAGCCTTTTACTTCTTTCGTATTTAAACAATCTGATGGTTTGCTGTTTAAAAAGTTAGTTGTTTTTTTTTTGTTTTGTTTTGTTTTGTTTTGTTTAGAGATTGGAAGTGTTTTGGAATGTTTGCTTTAAGGGCACATTATGAGCAGTTCCACTTCAGAAGTATGGCTGACCTGGTCTACTACTCAGGAAGGAGCTCAAGGTTCATTTTTTTCTTCTGGTCATGTATTGTGTCTTGACCTTTCTGCTTTGGCTCTGGCTAGTGGTGCCGTTCTTTTATAGTCATCTTCAGTGATCTGACCTAGTTGGAAAGCTTCTGTGCTTGAGGTCAGTAAGGAACTTAGCAAGGTTGGTCTTTTACAACATGTCTGTCTGTTTACATAGACATGGACAGAACTTGTGCCCTGAGTGTTATTTCTTTACAAAGTGTCCAAATCTATTTTTGTTATACSTTGAGGACAACAGTAATGCAATAATGCCTGATTTCAAGGATGAAGAGTCAGATACTTCCGTAGGGTTCAATCCCAGCTTCATCCAGGACAGGATACTTGCTCCTGGTCTCCTGGTGGTGGCTGTAACATTGTCTGGCCTTCAGATGGTTCTAGGAACTAGCTTCCTCCCTGTGCAATTGCTAGGTTATTCTTTACTAATGACTACTCTTCTATATAGCTGTCCAGTTCTTTATTCCAATTGCCTTTGTATCCTTTTGAATCTCCGTGATCACAGATGTGTTCCTAACTACTTGCTTTAGCTCTCCTTGCTTCCTAAAATTATACCAGCAGATATTTTCAAATCAAACATCTCTTTCTTGGCATTTACTAGCAGAGAAATGTAGGATTCTCTTCCTTCAAATACAGTTCAGGACTATGATCAAGGTATGCAGATTCCTAAATGGGCATGGCTCACAGCTGCAGGTTGACCCTAAAGAGATGATTATGGTGGTATTGTATGTCCTCAGTGGTTTTCTGTATATTATAACCTCTATCAAATCTCCTCAGGAATTTCCCCTATCTGTTGTTCCATCAGGAAATGGAAAGTAGTAATAAGTTAGCATTAGTTACAAATGAGTGAATTTCCTATCTTCTTCACCTCCAGATGTTCTGAACTCATARTCGTTTTATACTGAATCCTACCGTTGTATTTTCAAGAAGAAAAAAAATGGAATAGAAGATAATATCCAAGCATAGCAGTGAAGAAGGATGTAAAAGAGAAGACTGATTCAAGTGATGTGTAATTTGACTATTATATTCTGAATTTCCCCATATCATCTTAAAAGAGAACTGCCATGCATATTAGGGTATATTCAGAATAGAATTGGATTGTGTGATAAGAAACTTTGCCTCAGTTGTCTGTTACCAGAGACTGAAGTGACATTTAAAAGGCTTTTACTGTGTAAACTCTTTTTGTGTTGAAAACAGTTTGGCTTTATTGAGTGAGAAAGTGCAAGATTATTTGGTAAATTACCAAAGATCTGGTGAGTGTTCAAGGCAGTCTGAGCAAGTTTGGAAAAATAAGATAAAATATTCTACAGCTGTGGTGTTTTTGAAGTATTTTTTAGCGTGCATTAGCAGAGGCACTTATTGCAGCAAGATACTGAATTGGAGAGTTGAAAGTATTACATTATTGTAGGAAAAATGGGAATGTTCCTTTTCATGCATCAGGACAAAAAAGCTATTGATTGAACTTAAGAAAAAAAAATATTTACTATGTGTAGGTTTACTGCATGCTTTTCTAAATATCTGATACCGAACAGTGTCCAGGACAGAATATTTAATTAAATGAACCTTGATTGTCTTCTGGAATGATAGTCTATGTATTTTGGTGATATTTGTGCATATTTATATAGAGGAATCAGAAATTACATGTCCCAATCCAACTTTTTACACAAATTTGGTTTTCTGACTTTTTTTTCCTTTTCATAAAAGATAACTGTTCATATGAAATCTGAAGAAAGAAATTAGCAGACGTGAACAGAAGTTGAAGTCAACAAAGCTGAACATTTTCATGATAAATTTTTATGTGGCTATGAAAATGATATATTGCATGGATTATTTTCTTTAGTGTAGSAGTAGTACTAATTGTAGTTTGCCATCAGTGTTAAACTAGATTTTGAATTTAGCCTGTGGCAGTATAACAGGAGCTTATGCCAACTTGCAGTACTGTGCAGCTGGTGAAAACCACCACTCTAGCAAGAGCCTTGAAAATGTATGATTGTGGAGCATCAGCTCTGTCATCTTCTTTGAAAAATATTGGAGTACATTCTACTCTAATATATGCCAATATAAGCTTGAAGAAACTTCAGTGATGGCTTTTGAACAGCCTGCAGCAATGCAAGTAAAACAGTYATTTTGGTCCTTGAAATAGGCATGGATTTATGGGGAAAGGAAGGACTAAGAAGGCTGAGCTGTCCTATTAGCAGCAGGCAGCCTGGCGTACTTCGTTTAAGTTGGGGCTCTATCCATCCTTGAGTGGCAGTAACCAGAGCAGAAAAACTATTTTAAAGCTGACAGTGTAACACACCAAAATACTCAGCTTTATTCATTTTGGTATGTAAATATAGGTGCATGCACACCT
Source organism: Rhea americana (assembly GCF_003343005.1). NCBI lineage: Eukaryota > Metazoa > Chordata > Aves > Rheiformes > Rheidae > Rhea > Rhea americana. The sequence goes on along the minus strand of NW_028186979.1, from coordinate 784,363 downwards.
CCACACTGCCTTTATTTTGGTGCTTTTGAAAAATAACAAGTCTAACTGGAAGATTTTTTTAGTAGAACTTCTGCCTCTAAATCACTTAGATTGGACTTTGAAAATATTCCTAAGTCATAGTAATTCAGTTTTCCATTAAATTGTTAAGATGAAGCATTTCAGTAATAGTATAGTTGATAATCATAATGCGCCAAATATACCTCTGCTGCARTTCTGCTGAGGAAACCTTAAACGAAGTTAGAAAAAGGACTAATAATCTTAGAAGACAGTAAGGGTGAATTTGGGGTTGTCTCTGCTTGTATCATTGTAAATTTAACCCTGAAAATTATTTTAAGGCATGCAAGGAAGATGTGTGCATTATATTTATAAATATTTCAGCTTTTTAATGTTGTACTCGTTTTTAATACTTTAGGAATTAAACCCGCAACAGCTACGTATGGGAGGGATGGAGAATCTTATTCCAGTAAGGAATTATTAGTTCCTCCCTGACCAATGGCAGTGGGATTCCTGTCACCTAATTTGGTCTGTCTAAAAGTTTGGTTTCTAGATTGAAGTAGTCAATTCTACCTTCTGTAGTCATTAGATGGTTAGAGGCAGCTGCAAAAAGTGAGTCATCCCACCTGTTTTAGGATGTTGTTGAATTGGCTATGAAAGTACATGTTTCTCTCCAGCGATACTAGTGGAAACTTAGGCAACTATCTTAGCCTTTTAAAAATAGGTGAAAARGAATCTTGTTGTAATGGAAAGCTATTAGTCATCAAGGAATTAGTCTCTCCTGCGTATGTTTAGGAGTGCACTGATTCCAGTATTTCTGTGCATATTTTTCTTAAAAGAKTCAAACAGGTGCAACTCCAGATCTGAAAGCAGAGCTTTGGCAAGGTAGAGCTCTTAGTATGGTATTACTGTAATTAGAATGACTTCTGTGTTTGGAGGCCTCTATCTTTGGGTACCTGTTATGATATATTTTGGACTTGGTGTTGAAAGATGCTTAAGAAACGCAGCTTTCTGTCAGCATGACTGAGTGTTGACATTTCTCTAAAAGGACAAAAAAAAAAATCCAGAACTGAATATCCAGCATTGGTATGTTCAAATTCAGTAGGCTTTCTTTCATATTTTGCTCTTGATCTGGACTAATCAATCCAATGACATGAGTGTGTTACCAGTAGAATAATCTGACAGATCAGAATGTGAATTTTCTCTTTATTTTCTGTTTCCAAGCAAAATGGCTGTCTTGGAGACTGCTTTGCAAAACCCAGAAACAGTACTTYGAAAGTGTTCACTGGAAGAGAAAGATGGTAATAATAGAACACTTAATTTTTCACTGTATTACATTAATCTATTGTATTTTATTCTATAAAAGACAACACCACATTGTTAGATATTCAACTAAATCTGAAGAGATAAATACTAAAGTTGCTACAAAGCTGAAAAAATGCACATTCTGAAATCGATTCTTTATCATTTCCAGATAGCGGATAAAGATTATTTCTTGCAATACTATGCAGTCTTAGAGTTTGCACATACTACTGTGAGTTTCTCACTGGCATTTTGTGATTTAGCTTGCAGTTTCGGCAAACTTAATTCAAAGAGACTTTGTCAGTTGAGCTTTAGTCAGTTCTAAACCCAAAGTTTAGCTTTCTGATAGGTTTCCTGATTTTTAGCTTATTTCTAAGAGCTACTGATTCTTGGACATTCCTATAGACCTTTTGGAGAGTCTTGAATACTCTACATTTTTGCTGATTAGATTTTGTAAACGTCTCTACCCCTGTGATTCTCCTCAACYGAGACTGTCCTGTACTGCCTTAGCTGCAGCACATTATGAATTCCTTTGATGTAACCTGTATTTCCCACTGAGGTGCAGATACTTTGGATTCCAAGAACAACCCTGTGGAGATAAAGCTTTCCTAAGAATTTTTATTTCTATTAACATTTACAATGTTAATATTTTTTAGTAAGGCTTTTCAACTTAGGTTACAGAAGGTGTGCTTTCCTGAGCAGATGAGGCATGTTATCTCTCTGTGGGAAACCTTCTCATGTCAGAGCCAAAAACAGCAGTTTAAAATCTTCTCTTTGGACTTCATCACCTTAGACAGAACCTTGCAGTGCAAAACCCCAGATGTTTTAATGCATTAAAAAATGCACTCTGCATACACCTAGCCAAATTAATTATTCAGTAAAATGTTTGTGGTGAAACAGCAGTTAATAGAAGAGTGGCAGATGTCATACACAGAAGTGTCCCTTTTGCTATGTTGCTTTATGGTCTGTTGTGACAGCTAAATGAAGCAGCTCAACAGCTGTCAGTATGTTAACATTTTGGCTTACACTAAACACACTTGGAAGAACTTTTCTGTGATTTTTAAGAGGTAATAACTCAAGAGACCCTTGCTCTTTTGCAGGTAAAGAGCTCTGAGCAATGTCCAGATGAAACAGAGGAAATAATCTATTAATCTTGATTATTTCCTCTAGAATAAAGGAACACTGGACCGTGAGATAGACCAGAATGTTTTGGTTTGTTTTTGCAGCCTTGTCACTCCAAATCTCAGTGGGGCTTAGAAATTTTCTGCTCAGATTAAACACTGGAAATAGAGCAGATTTAAAAGAGGATTGTAGGGGGGTTATTACTCTTATTTCAAGGCTTTACAGTTTTTAATAAGTATAGGGCTGAAAAAGAAAAGCTGTGAAAAGTGAGGAAAAACATCATCCAAAAAGCTGGGAATGTACAAATCCAATATAACTTTTCTTCATGTGTGTTAAATCCAGCCCAGAAGATTCACAGCTGAATGCATGAACCAAGTGTTTCCTTTTTGGTTTTGTTGACCTGTGATTGCTTTATATCGGAGTCAGCCGATCCTCCAGAAATGTGTTGTGTTCTGCCTGAGGATTTTCTTGATCACCTTCTGAACCTCAACTATTCAGGAGCCGCAATGCCTGAATGTGATGCGGGTGTAGTATGCAGGCAGACTGTGCTCTGGTCAGCTGACCAGTCCTTGATGGATTTCAGGTAGCTGGGGTGTCTATCCATTTCACAGCATCTCAAGGGACATCATATACTGTTACGCAAAATATAACTGGTGGGATTTGACCATTCACACAGGCTTACAAGAATGAACTAACTGAAGGAAGTTCTCATGAACTAATGAGAAGATTTGCTATCATCAGAGCATCTCATGAGTTGCATGGAAGTATTTGTGATGGTATCAGCTGCATCTTTAATTGTAGTGTGAACAGAGCAATGGACACTTGTTTGCTGCCACCCTCAGTGTCTTAACTTCTCAAGATTGTAGGCATGAGTAATAAATGAATGCAGTATCCTCCTGCTCTATCATCCTTTCTTCAGCAAAGAGAGAGTGGTGGCTGAGTGCACCTTTAAGAAGCGCACTGGGACAGTGGAGGAGATTTTTTCTGGGAACCGTACTGAAAAAGTAATTTTTCAGACATTTTTGTAATTTTTCTCTGAATTAAGCTTGGAAGCTGTGTTGCATAGTTTTCTTTAGGAAAGGTGAATATATAACAGTTAAACAAAYCCCTTCTTTTAGTCTGTTTTTTTTAACAAAAAATGCCAGTGCAAACACATGGATGATTAGGAAAAAAGAAAAAGAAAAAAAAAGAAAAAGAAAGAATAAAACTGTTACAAACATCTGTATGAAAGAAGTAGAAATGTAATGCTGTTGAAAAATAGGACTTGCGGCAGCTCTAAGCACTGGAGCTTGCAGACATTTGTTGCAGTGGGCTTTTCATTTGGTCCCTATTTTAGAAGTCTTGAGGTTGAAATTGTGTGGCAACAGTGTAACATTGGTCTGGAGGGATCAAAGGGAACTCTCAAGAGCCATTGCTTCAGAGCTCCAGGGGAACTCTGGCACACTTGTTTTCTGCGCAAGGAGTTTTCTAAAGTCACTGGACTGTGGTAGTATATTGATGACAGGAAAAGGAGAAAGAGCTGTCTCTGCATTTCTCTGTATCCATTTCTGTTCTCTCCTGAGTTATTGCAGTACTCTGATCAATTAGCAGGCAGGTCATGATGCCTTCCTCTGTGAGCTTCCAGCATGCCTCTTCTCTCCTTTTTCTCAGCTCAGAGGTGATCCTTCCAGTTCTCGCATCTGTTCTTCTTCTTGGGGGGAGTTCCCCCAAACAGTTCTTCAGTTTTTCTCTCCCTTTTTTTTTCCCCCTCTCTCTTCAAATTTGCCAGAGATTGAGCACTTGTTAGGGATAATGTGGCCTACTCTTGTGCAGATGCTTTGTAAGAGGGGGGGAAAAATGGTACATATTGATGTTTTGTTATTAAAGATTTTTTTTAAATCCCTCTGAATCAGAGAACTAGGTATTTCTATTCCCATGTGCTTCTCAATCCTGGAGTCTCTGGAGCTGGAAATCTTTTGCTRATGTGTCCATTGCTTCCCATGTGCCAAACTGAACAAACCACTGATACACTCAATTCCTAGAGAACGGTGGGCTATTGTGGCATAAAAGGATTCTTGTTGTTGTGCTGTCAATCCACCTGTCAGAATTACATGGTGGCTTGTTAAGCAAGGTTTAAAAGCTGTATTTGCATGTTTTTCAGTGGTCGTGCCAGGGCTCAGAGCTGTAAGTGATGGATAGTAGGAGGGAAGGTTGGTAACCCCCTTTGCTCCTCTGCAGGCAGAACTAATGTCCCTAATCCATGTGACCAGAGAGCACTTGTTTTCAAAAGCGAGGCGAAATTCAGTGAGACAGCTTTGATGATGTTCAGCAGGCTGGTCCAGACATTCTGCCTGACTGGAAGGACACAGCTACATATTCTGGATCAAATGATGAAGTAGCTCTGCCTTGTAATGTCTCAGCAGTCACAGAGCATTTTCTACACTTGGCTTTCCATTTTATATACCTGCAGGCGTGCAGCAAATTAAACAGAATTCTGCAGTGATTGTTCAGTGATTTTGGTGTTGCTGTTATTGGTATCTTTTATTTTTATGTGGCTTAATAATTTTTCCATGAGGGGAAGTGTCTTAAATATTTTTGCACTGATTAAATACAATCTGTACTTTGCATGTGCCTGTAACACATCTTATGTGGCACGCTATGGTAAGGTGTTTGTGAAGTACTCTGTAAACTGCTTTGTTTCCAGTTTGCAATGCATTCTGTAATGAATTTCCTACGGTCAAGTTTYACTACCGAAACATCTCGCATGTTGAAAGGGAAGATTTGCCCTGTAAGAAAGTGATGCAAAGAAGCTTGGAAAGAGAAAACAAGCAGGGAGAGCAAGAAGAGAAGAATGGCCAGTGCTTGCTTGGATTGTAGTCTAGTTGATAGTGTGTTTGCAGGAAGGCTCTTTTGGAGTCACCAGTCAGGCCATTTATCAGAATTAGAGGGAATCATGGAGCAAAGAAAGCCTGCTAACATCTGCTACTTGTTCTGACAGTGTTCAGTGTGCACTTGGGTGGGAAACGTATTGTATGATGTTGCATGGAATAGGCTTACATCTATTAGAAAGTAAACAGTAACAAATCAAAACTAATGGCTTATTGACTGCAGTTCTGTAAGAAGGCCTGGAAGGAGTGATATCCTTGATGTTGTGAGGATGTGATACAAGTTTGCACTTGAAAWTTTTGTGAAAGTGATAGTTTAAATGACCAGGGTTTGGGGCACACACATTATAGCATGTCTGTTCTGCCACCAAAAAGGTAATTCTTTACTGGAAAGCAAAGCACGTCCTTTTCAAGGTACGGCACCATAATTATAATAAATATTATAACAGCTGGAAAAGAAAAATGAAGGCGACTCTTGAGTCCAATGGCAAAAAGTCCTTTGACTTCCACAGAAGTGTCTATAATATGCTTTTTTTCAATATTTCTATTTTTCACATTGTTACCTGTATTCTAAAGTTTGTGTGGATCTGGTTATATTATGATTGTATACAAGATAATGGCAGGGTGTGATTGCAGACATATTGCATCAATTGTCTAAAGTTTGTCTGAAGTCTAAACAGGACATGTTTTTGTGGTACAGCAACTACATTTTTGGCAATGGAGTAAAAAAAATGGATTTAAGATTGTGGAAGAAAAATCTACTGGGGCCTATTTAGTACGAAGATACCCCTTCCTGAGCCATAAAGTACTGGAGGTCTAAAAGAATATTTGGAAGATGTATCCCATGCAACTGCCTTGTTCTCATAGGCCAAAAGTGGGTATCACTGGAAGAGTTACRTCATGAACAGAGTATTGGGCCAAATGAACTTCGATCTGACCAAGTGTGACCGTTCTCGTATAATACAAAGCACTTCGGAATAAGGAGGAGAAAATAGATAAAGAAGTTGGTCAAGAAATACGATGGATGCCTTGATTGTAGCTACATCAAATTTGTGCTTTTCAGAGGGAAAGATGCAGTGACTGCAGGGCTAGAAAACTATACAGGTACGTSYTAGGATGTTCTCAGTTCTCTAGTGRGCTGCTCATTTTAGAACAGTATAGAACAGGCTGGTCAACCCTAATCATTTGCAAAACAGCTGAAATATCGACTGGAAGTACATGATAAAGATACTGTAGCAGGAACTTTAATGATCTAACACTCAGGGACATCATTACACATTACAGAAAATCAGAGTATGTGCTATGTTGCTGGTGTGTTAAGAACAGAGTCAGATCAGCATAGGACTTTTCAGCTGAATAGTTTAAGAAGTCTGTTTTGAGTAGGAAAAAGTCTGTAATCTTAAATTTGCTTCTTGGGGAGTCTGGATACTCATAGCCATAACTGAAGTTGGTAGAATGTGTGGAGGACTAGGTAATTTAAAAATCAAGTCCTTAATCAGTTATCATGACTGTGTCAAGACTTCTGACCTTCTTTTGATGCCACAATAGAGTAATAAGTACATGGCCATTAATTACTTCTTTGGAAGTAGCTCTGATCATGATAATTTTTCATTGGCTTCTCTTCGATCATGTTCTTTAACTTCCAGTTTAAGCAAGAGCCTGGTGTATAGATATTTTAATTAATATTTTTGAAACTTCTAAAAATCAGTGTTGTTTACAGCTGCGCTTTTTGACTAAAAAGGAAGATTTTTTCCTGGAAAATATTTTCTCTCAGTCTTACTTTTCACTCATCTGACAAATAAGTAAGCTTTAATTATTGTTTTTGGAGGGACTGAGTTTTTTCAGGTTTTGATCTCTAATTTAAAATTGAGTAAATAAAATAAATGTGATCTTTATGTCAACAGAAGGCAAAGGAAGATTAAAAAGTAAGGCTCTACTTTTGTAGCTTTGGAAAAATAGCATAAAAAGTAGAATAATGAACTGTACATGTATCTAATTACATAAATAATACATTTGTGTAATTGTCTAGTAGGGGTGTGCTAATGAATCGATTATTTTTAATTGTAGCRTGCTTGATTGTTTCAGAAATATAATTGATTGTAATCAAGAATCAAATAAATGTTGGTAGTAATTGTGTTTATCAAATTTAAATATATTGCATTATTATAGTTTGTAAAGGTTTTCAGAAAGGGCAGTATTCTGGCAGTATAGTAACGTTGCATGTTCGTGCTGTCGGGCTGATGGGGTGTGACACGCCACCAGAGGGGCGTCCGGGATTCTTTTGGATTCCCGGGGTTACTTGTACTGAACTTGAGCATCATTTGTCCAGCGTGAGAATTATTAGGGACAAGAGGTTRTAATAAAGCTAAAAGTATACTATAGGTAGAAATATAACAGAACTGAAAATATGTGTGCATATCAGAGCTCTACAGTTCAGGCATGGGTGCACAATACAGCGGCTGCTCTTGCCCTTTCCTTGATGGCAGCCCCTCTGGTACAGTTTTCTAAATTCTCCAGCAGTGAGTCCCTGCTGCAGCAACTGCTCTCACTCATTATGGGCCCCCGCTCCAGTACAGTTTTCCTTGGATTCTCCTCACCATGCCATTGAGATCAGGGCCCCTGCCACTGATGGGTGAGTCCTCAGGTTTGAAGATGGGTCTGGGTCAGAGTCCACAACAAATTATGTGGCTTATTCTCTTTTATAGCCAGTCAGAACAACACCAGCCCACAGCTATACTAAAGCTGCAAGGCTCTGGTCAGTAACAGCGCACACATCGGCTGGTCACCCCCTGCTCAGCAGGTAGCAGTGTGCCCATGAGCAGGTCGTTCTGCAGGGAATGGCTCCAAGCACCGAGATGTCTATGGCCTGGGTCTGTGGTGTCACTTCCTCTTTGTCTGGACTTGTCAATGTTGGGTCCTTAGAGGGCTGCAGCAACCCCACAGTGTGGTGGCTTTGGCCCTGGTGCACCTGGAGTTTGTTAACTCTTGGGGAGCACCCTGGAGCAAGCCCCTCTTCTATGGGCTGCACCATCCAGAGTCCCACGCTTGCCTGTGTGGYGCCTGTCTTGGGGGTAGAACTTACTGTAATAGCAAGAGATAAAAAGGAAATGTTAATTTTCTTCTCATCTTTGCTTGTGATCCCATTTGATCTGTGAGGTCAAAACCAAAGAGTTTAGACTAGCTCAGTATTCATAATTCTTAGCWTGCTGCATGAAACAGGCTCCTAGAGAAACCCAGCTGCCCCAGTGTGAGACTCTTTCAAAGGTGTGAAACTTGTGGTCCTGCCCATGTTGTAAAAATAGTTCACTTCATGGCAGGCTGATGTTCTACCAAGAACTCATGGCAGTTTGTTTGCCTACCCCAGTTTGCCTGGTGAGCAGTTAGCCTTAGATACACTTCACATTTTAAACTGCTATTTGATTTTAGTGTGCCAAGTGGAACTGTTTGTGAAACCCAAACCGGTTATAGTTTCTGTAGAAAAAACTTCCAACTACCAACAAATTCTAAGGAACTTCATTTACAAGATGAATGTGAATCACAAGATTAGAGGGCTTTGTATGAACAAAACTTTGGAAATGGACACATTGCGTCTCACTGCAGTATTTCCATTTATGAGGGGCACAAGCACTTTTCAGATTCTTAAATGAATAAAAATCTTGTAGTAGAATTTGAGAATTTAGCGTACAGAACAGAAGGGAATCCAGTCTGATGTCTCATGACTGTTGACTTTGTAGAGCTAATACAMATATAAAGGACAAACAATTAAATGAACAATTAAATATGAGTCTGTAAATGGACAGCGAACAGAGCAGATAAATGAGGAGGGCTACGTTTTGATATAACCCCCTTTTCAGTATCATACACAGGTGTTTGGATAATATTGAAAGTTTTTTATTTTGGGTTTTTTTCCCCCTTAAGCCTGTACAGAAAGAGCTAATTTTGAGGCTGCTTATACTGTGTATAGGAGAGTGAATTGGACTATGTAATGTACAGATCACATTTCCTTAGGATAATGTGCCCTAGTCAACACATTTGTCCATCTTCTGTGCTCAGGAAAAACTGAAATCTGCACTAAGCAGTAGGCAAAGCACAGAGCTCCCTGCAAAGGGGAACTATTTAAGGACATATGATATAGTGCTATGGTTCCATTAAAAAAAAAAAGTGATTTTTTTTAAGTGTGCAAAATATGTAGCTAGTAAATATAAAGAGTGCCATCTACTGACATGTAAGAAGACATTGTATATTATGTAGCATTGTTCACAAATCTGCCAAGTCAATAAAGTTGCTGTTATGCTCCGAATGGCCTCCTGATGGTGGATGCTAGTGAGCTCCTCCTGCTCAGGGCTTGCCTTTGCAGAGTAGTGCTGTGAAAGGATCGGAAAATCTGCCTGGCGTAGTTTTTGTATTTCTAAAAATTTGTGCTTGTAAGCAAAAGCCCAAGATGAATGTGCAAAATTTCGCCAGGAAAGGAGTGAAAAGAAAGGTCTGATGTGGAAGAATCCAGAGTGATGTTTCCCTGAAGTTTTTTGGTTTTGTGTCACTGGAGACCTGGAAGGAACCCATACCTAGCCACCTAGTCCTGTGCTAGGTGGGCTGTGGAGGAGCTGTAGAAGAGGTGGGGAGCTGGGTTACCTGTCTATCTTTTCTTCACAAAATTTAGTGTCAGTTCTATTGAATTCACATTTTATTATAGAAAAGTCCTCTCTCAGAAAATGTGTGATTGTCACTACAAATTGTTTCTTACTTTGACAAGAGAGAGATTATCAGAATTATTTGGTTGCCTGCCTGTGGGGTCTAATTATTTGAGTAGTAAATTTCAGAACTTGAAGATGGAAAGAATAATTGACTTTTTCTTTCTTCTAGCACTGCTTTCTGGAAGAAAAGGTGTATGTGTGTGCATGGAAAAAAGTGGAAAGGAAAGCACAGTAAAGAAAAACGGAGTTTGAGGTCTATAATCTTTTTTTTCCCCTCCAAAAACATCGATCTTCTGCCYAGAATAGGTCAAAAAGATCAAACAAAGGTTTGGAAATATTAGGCTAGGAATGAAGAGCAAAACAAGAAAACAGTCATTATTCTACTGTATAAATTTGTGGTGTGTTGTATCTGGAATGCTGCACACAGTTTTGGTCTCCCTGTCTCAGAAAAGTTGCTAGAGAAAGCTGACAAAGATGATGGAAAGTGGAGAAGCTGCTACTGTACTTGAGTGTCATGGGCAAGAAGAAATGATTATTCACTACTTTCACACTGGCAGAATTAAGGAGCAACCAAATTTTTTAAAAAGTGCCATGCATAGATTTAACTGTGGAAGCAGATGCCGTAGGATGATTTGAGAGTCAAAATAATGGGTTCCAAATGGATTAGACAAATCACGAAGAATAGACTGACTGTTAAAAGTTAATGCAGTTGCAACCTTTGGCTCAGAAAGCCCTTACGCTTCTCACTAGAGGTAATCAGCAGTCTGTGCTGGAAGGATCATTTTATTCTTGTCCTATTTCTTGTATTTTCCTCTAATTATAACCTACCTGACCTTGCAAGAAATAGATTATCATACTGGATGTGATTTTTAGCCTAACCCAAAGCAGCAGGATCCAGAGGATAGGATGCCTTGCTCCTTACCCTTTACCTGCAGAGTCATGCTGTATTTTCTCTGTCAGCTCTGTTTGTGGTCCAAAGAACCGAATATTTTTTGCACAGTGGTACAGCTGTTAGCGAGGTGTCGCTTGGGATGACTGGTAGGCTGTGGCTAGGATAWCCTTCAGGAAGGGGCAAGATGGGCCCAGGACAAGATTCTTCRCTCAACTTTATAAGGCAGCTGTCTAAAATACTAAGGATTGCGGTGCCAGTCTCTCAGGTTCTTAAGGCCTTCATTGGCTCTATTCCTTAACACACAAAAGCACTATTCCTCAGTTTAGCTGCAAGTATCTCTTGAGGCTGTTTTGTTAAGAGAGTTTCTTCTGGTTTTTCAAACTCAAGTAAACTGTTTTGATAGTATTATACAACATAAACATGTTGTCATTGATCACATCTATATGCTTCTATATAACTGTGCTATATAATTTCTATTAGATGTTTAAACCATAAAATAATGTACAAAAATGCAGTCTTTTCAATTAGAACTCCTCTAGGTGTCCTCAGTTTCCTCCTGGGTACCTAACTGCTGCTTTCAGTCATGCTGTGCCAGCTGCCCTGTTCCCATAAGGAACAGCTTTGATCTAATCTTCCTTGTTTATCATTCTAGCCATTTAATGTACCTCCTGTTAAATGTCACCATTGGCCAACAAATAGCCTGCAAAGCCTTAAGTAACTCTTTTCTTCCATGTCATCTGCTGCTCTTCTCCAGCAATTCTTTACTATTGAGGCTATACAGAAGGGCTGTAATTTAGGAGCAATGTATATGTGCACTCTTCAAACATGAAAAGAAAGAGGGGAAGAATGGGGTGAAGAAAACGAAACGGTCTTTATTTCAGTCAGTTGGCAAAGTTAACAATCTTGCCAGCTTCCTAAATCAGCTGTCAGTTACTTTGTGGAATCTCTGCTTCTTGTGATATAATAATACTTGTCACAAACCTTGATTAGCAGGGTTCCTCCTGCTATTAAACATCCAAGATTAATTTCTGGGATCATTCTTTTGCATTTTGCCCTTGTATGCATTCTAGTTTCAAAGTATCTGTTGAAGATTGTTTGACTGTATGATTCTATGACTGGCAGAAGCTATCTGGAAGGTTGTTCATGTCCTTATGCAGCTGAGTCATGTGAGATAGTACCTGGAGACTAGAAGCAAGGAAGATGTATATGTTGCCCTGATATGCTTTAGGGTTTGTTATGTCTTTTAAGTGGCCATACACAACTAGTGTGAGAAATGTCCTTAAGCAAAGTTAATTATATATGCGTGAAATCATTTGATTGAGAATAGCAGTTGGATGGGGAGTATCAGCCCTTACAGTGCTACACTGCTAGTCCAGCAGGTCACACTTGGCAAAGACAGAGCTCATGCATTTCTTTCAGTGATAATACTGTCAACTCCAATTTATGGCAGTCTGGTTTAATGCAGAGCTTACCAATAATTTGTAGTGATCAGAAGATCAATGAGATTTAGTGTTCGCATTCTGAATGAACAAGTAAGAGTTAGGTGGCCTCCTGGGGGCTCCTTGCTCATCTTTGGCTGTGATAACTCAGAGTCCTCAAAGTTGAAGCTATAATTCATTGACGAAATTTTAATTTTAGGAAGTAAAAACCCAAACACTTGATGTTTTTAAAGTCGGCAACTCATGAAAGTAAAATCAGGGTGCTGTGTCAGTGATAGAATTTTATTTCCTTGTTTTTTAGCCTCACAAATGCAAGCAGACCCTGGCTAATGGCTTCTGTTGTTAGCAGCAGYGTGCTCTGACACAGCAGTGCAGTCATGTAGCAATCTTTCTTAAGGGCTTTCTTTCCACCATGGGGTGACCTCTTTCTTAGCTCATTGAAATAAATTCTCTGAGATTCTTGACCTGATCTGATGGAGGTGGAAACTGAACAGCAGTTTTTAAATCAGTAGTTGCCACATGAGCACTCTGTGTAGCACAGATTGGGTCTTTAGAGAGAGGCATTTATTTATTTCATTTTTAGAAACGTAGCCGTAGCTTTGGCTTCTTCTGACATAGAGACATTTCATGCAACAGATTGTTTTTAAGAGAATATTTTTCCCCTCTCCATATCTAACTTTTATGCATGCAAACTGAACTTGTCAAAATAAAAAATAAAAACAAAAAGCCTGGACTTGGTAACTTGCTCAAGGCAGCAAAGCATGAAAAATAAGAAGAATAAATTGCTGAGAGCTCCAGTGAGAAACGTGTTATGTGAAATCAAGGAAGAAAAAAAAGCAACAGTTACTGTGTTACTATGAGAAAAAACCCTTTAACAATGAAACATAACAATAAGACAGCGGAAAACATACTTTAGCGCCCCCAAGTTTTTTTTTTTGTTTGTTTTTGAATCAACCTGATGTCTGTTTTTCTGTTTTTCTTGTGTTGCTATCTACTGCAATCTTCTCAGAAGGAAATAATAGTGAGATCTGAGATCTGCACTAAGGATAAAACCAGGATTTACAAACCCAGGAGGTATTAGAGAGAAAATAAGAGTTTGCCTGACCAAAAATGCAAATTACCTGTAATGCTTATCTGTAGTTGTAGTCCTATGCATTGGTCAGTGTATATATAGGATTCCTCCAGTAAATTACAAGAACCAGTCTGTATTTTGACATATTTGCAAATGTTTATTGCATTTATTTTTAATGAACATCAAATACATAAATGCAAATGCACATATTTTTAACTGAAATGATATGTCAGCTGCAATTTGCAGTAGAAGAGAGATATGAAAATATTCTTATTCTTAAGCTTTTTTGGTCAAGGGTAGTTAAGATGGCCAGAATAACTTCATGTTTCAAATTTGCTGTTTTCTAAGATTTAGACATTCATCAAGGAGACGGAAAGCTGTTTTTGCCCCACACAGACTATAGTAAGTGTAGAGTAGTTGTGGTTAATTTGCTAGGTTATCACCCAGAATCTTGCATCTCCTAAACTCTAATGAGTTCAGACCCAGATATGTTAATTTTATTAATATTCCTGAACTGAGTCATCTAGACATGAATTATGTGAGGTGGCGTTGCAATTTTTCCCTAGCTACTTAGTACCTACTCAGGAAAAACTGTTCAAATTCTGCTCTCGCTGCTGGAGGAAGCTGGCACATTAATTCACTCTGCTTACTTTGCAGTTATTTAGATTTATTATTTTGGGGTGATTTTTTTTTCAGTGCCTTGGCCTCAAATTGCTAAAGGTGCACCTGTGGAGGAGCCTTTTTTGTTGTTTCATCTGTGTAGGAAGTGATATTATAAATGATTCTTTTGCTTCCACATTTTAAACTTCAGTCAACAACCTACCTGCACAGAGCAGGATTGTCTCAAGCAACGTGACCAGAATACACGGCTTGCCTATTGAGGGCTCTCTCAGTTCAATATTTCTGAGTCTTTTCCTGTCCCTGCCATTTGTTGTGCTGACTGTTTTCAAGCGCATAACTGCTCCCAGTAGCCTGTAATTGCAAGGTCAGTCTAAGGTGAAGCTGTGCCTTGTTTAGGGAAAGACATGAACAGTCTGTTTAGGCCATATGTTGTTGCCTTGTCCTTTTCTTGCAACCTTTGGGTAGCTCAGCATGTTGCATACAATGCTTAGGAGCACCAAAATCTATCTGAGCACGTGACTGAGGCCAGTTTAGCTTCACGGTAATTGGCAGGTTTTTGGAGTCCGTTTGGGTTTGTGTCTTAGATGGGCACACTAAGAAAGTTATTCTGATTTGATGTTTGGTTTCAAAGGTAAGCTCCTCCATATTCCCTGTTTTTTCTTGCTATCACACATTTTTATGAAAGARTGAAACCCTCCAGATATTTATTTTGTTTGTTTGTTAAGAAAACCATCATTTTCTTTTCCATATCCATGGACTTGGTTGTACTATATCAGCCAGCAGCTAGTGTCTGGAGGAAATTTTTTTTAATAATTGAGACTTCGCTGTCAATGTGAAAAACAAGAAAGGGTCAAACTGTGTAAGGAGAAGCAGTTTGCTTCCAGCCTTCCATTGATGTTGAGTCTAGACATTTATTCTAATTATTAATTTGATTAGAAACATTTAGGGACAGGGTTCTATAATTTCTTCCTGGGGGGGGAACAAGCTAAAGCTTTGTTTTAAAATCGATTAAGGTTGCTAGGTAACAGTCTTCCCTAAATTGAATGTCTTCCTCAACAACTAATCACAAGCACTTAAAAAGTGCGAAATTAAAGACATGATAAATCTTACTCTGTCCATGTGATAAACGGAGATTTTGGTTTAATCTTGGTCCCACTCACATCAATAAAAGAAAAAACTTTCACTGCTCCAGTGTCATGAATATTTCACTGTAGAGAAATTTGTATGTACCTACCTGGCAAATTTTGTTCTCTTTAATGAAGTAATTATAATAATTTCCTGGGTTTTCTTCCCATTGTTACATCTGCCATGTTTTTCTTTTGTTAAGGCAAATGAAGAAATAGTTGGAGAAAATGTATACAGATGAGATCACAAATATTGGCATCAAGTTAAAAGGAGAATTTTTTAGGCTAAGCTAATGACGGCTGTTTCCATCAATGCTATTCCTGAGTTAGCTGTAAGTTATACACATGAAACAGATCTGCTCTTTCTTGCAATGCTCACAAAAGGACAGAAAAGCAAATTTAGGTTTTAGGTTGAGGGCTAGAAGCACATCCTTCTGCTTCAGAGCCAGCGCTTAGTGCTATAAGTCGCAGCACCTCTTGGTCACGTCAATAAATCTCTCGCAGTGCGGAGATGCCCAGGGTAACAACATCTGAGTTAGTACCAGAAATGGAAGTGCAATAGGCATGTCGGTGTGGCTCAGCACCTACTCTGCTGAGCTCTGCTGTGGGAGGTTTATTAGCTCCAGGGAAGTGGCTCCACTAAAGCATTTGGACCTGGGTTATTTCATCTGTTTAATATTGTTCTGAAAAGAGTAAATACATGAGTGTGGTTGGATGTTTATGTGGTGTGATCCATGCACATTGCAGACATGCCTTCCCGTAATTTTATTGGTGAACCTCTTGGTTATGCCGTGTGGTTACTATTTATCTATTTGTTTCTCATTTGAAGATCTTAAAGTTGTTTATAGGTCAAAGAACTTAGTAAAAATTGCTGCAGTTAAAGCCACTTTTATATTAATGGAACTTGCTCTGGAAAAGTTTGGGGAGATAATTAGACCTTGCAAACTGACTTAGAATGAAAAGTGAATCTGTCACTAAAGTACATGGGAGGCTGGGTTTTCAGTGTCTCTCAACAGAGTTGAATTTCTTTTCTGGTTTTCAGTTATAAGAACAGTAGTGATGCTGATACATGAGATGGTTCTTCTGGATCTTTGCAATTAGCTAGAAAACATAACAAATGTTATTACCTTTTAAGCCCCACTGTTTGCCAACCATTTGGCTTTAGGCTTCTGAGCCTAGTGTACTGAGTTCCTTTTTCTTTGACACTGAGCTTTTGTGTTTGGCCTCCATACGTTGTCCATCCTGCCCTTGCTGTGTCTTACTTTTTTGTGGTGCTCAGTTCTTTTGCAGCGCTGCTTGTACTGTTCTGAACTCTAGCCCCATGCTGGAGAGTGGCCAGTGAGAGCCTGTGTCCCCGAATGGGACTTCTGTGCAGAACTGGGTTCTCGACTGCAGAGCTCCTGTTCTTATACCATTGCCCAAAATACAGTAACAGATAATCCATGTTTTATCATCAATGCATTGAGGGGGAATTTTTTCCCTGTGAGAGTGACAGAGCACTGGSASAGATTGCCCAGAGAGGTTGTGGAGAGGTTGTGGAGATATTCAAGGCCCGCCTGGAYGCAACCCTGTCTACCATGYTGTAGGTGACCCTGCTGAGCAGGGRGGTTGGACTAGATGATCTCCAGAGGTCCCTTCCAACCTTACTGATTCTGTGATTCTGTCTTTCAGTGGAAAGCTCTAATTGCAGAATCTGCGCTTCTCACTTTACCATTTCCATTCGTTTGTGTTGCTTATGTGTATGTATTGTCATTTTTTAAAGTGATTTGATTTAAAAATCAAAATGTGGTGTGGTAATAAGGCAGACTTTTCTTTTTGAAAAATACAAGTACTTTATCAACAGAAATGTTTCAACAACCAAACCAGTATGCTGTCAAAAAAGGTTAGCAATTTGTTTGACAGGACCTAGTTACCATGGTACTTGTTGACTAACATTATTTTAATTTCTTAGCATCTATTTCTTTGTTGTTGGTTTCTATTGTTGAATAATCTGTTTAGATATCTTCCGTAGGAGCCTTATCAGTTTATTCAAACTCTAAATTGGTATGAACCCCTAGCCCCCTTTTACTAACCACTCTGAAGTGTGGAATTAAATTAACATTTYTGCAATACTGTAAAAATCCTCTAGTTTTCCAAAAGAATTATATTGTCATTATCTATAATTTTCTCATTTTTTTCCTCTATATATGAGTTTTATGTTTTATCACCATTTGCAAAATCCTTTAAAGCAGTTTTTTTTGTTTACTATCTTGATCTTATTCATATCGGAAATATTACCCCTTTTGGGGCACCTAATAATRTATCTGTGACTTCTTCCCAATTTTCACTAATTTCACTTCTCAAATACTTTACTTTTATGCTTCCTAATACGATTATGTTTATAGTTCCGAATGTTTTGTGAAACTGGCCCTTTTAAAAGTTCTTATTACGCTATTTATTGTTTGGTAACATATACTGCTTGAACAAARTAAATGCAAAAAGATAACAACTGTTGTTTCCTAGGCATCTGCTAAATTTTAAAGTTGATGAGTAACACTTTTGGCGGGTAGGGGGGTCAGAGTAAGGCTCACTACTGAGCCTTACTTACCTCTTGGGTGCTAGACTAGTTCACTAAATAAATTAATATGTATAATTAACAGATTTTTAAAGTGTCAAATGTTGCCAAATTGATATTCAGTATAAGAATACTCCCTCTTCCCTCCTCTCCTCTCCCTATAGTATGCCATGGACAACTATTAAAGGAAAATTTTGCCAGTTTTCTAGTGGAATTTGCTATTTKGAAGAGGTAGAGTGGATCCCCTGCAGTATCAGATTCTGAATCATCTGCTGAAAAGATGATTCAGACACAGTTATGTACTGTTTCACCTCTTTTCTTCTTGTTCCCATGATTTGGAGGGTAAGTTGATAAACTTCAGTGTTCTAGTATTACAATCAGTTCCATCAGTAATATTTCCCATATTTTACTTTTTTTCTGTACGTGAATATCGTTGATTCCTCTTGCCTATTAGTTGGGCAGTAGTTGGGCAGATAGTATTCATGGATGGGCAATTATTTTTTTAAAGTGTGATCCTTGAAAGGTTCTGTGTGTTTGGATTTATGTTGTTTTGAGATTAGCTTACACCTTTATGCCAAAAATATTCTATTGAATTAAAAACCTTCCTGGCTTCTTAATTATATCTATTGCTTTGGAGAGTAGCATTCTACAAAGACAGAGGCCAACTGAAGCACAGCATTTCTTCTGTCATATAAGATGTTTCAGTATTTGACAAATAAAAACTGTCTTGTCCCCTACCAAAATTTTAACTCATTGACAGCTTCCCCACTGTAAATTCCTTCATCTTGAGAGAAAAGGAGTATTTATGATATGACTTTCCAGATATTTCTCTCCGTCAGTAACCCTACAGTCTTCCAGGATCTGTTGAATGCGGGTTGGTAAGGTATCAGAGGTACTGAAGTAGATAGCTGCCAGAGGAATTGCTGTTTCTGCTCTTTACTCTTTCCCTTCTGGAAGGCAGAAAACTGTCCTGCTTGTAAAATATCATTGACTGTTTTTTAGTGCTGATACTCAGTGAATGTTTTCTCCACAAGAGTGCTTTCATTGACATAAGTCTGTGCATTTTGAACCAGGCAGTTCAGTTCTTGCCTCTGGTGTCTTTTTCCTTAAGATGACTCATTCAGCACCTTATTTGATAGATCCATCTGAAAAGTTCTGCTTTCAGTCCTTCTTCTTGGTGTCTTAATGACAACTTGCAAGTTGACATTGCAACTGGGTACATCAAAAAAGATATGTAAGTATAGCTTTAAGACACATCTTCAGCCTTTTGCAGACTGCAGCTGCAATAATGTCTGCTGGTTTACAGCATGAACATTAGAACACCTCGTCCCGTTTCAATATTATGGAAGTAATGAATACCTCCATTATTTTTCCAAACACATTTCTTACAAATGAATGATTTGTCTGTAGACGTAGGATTGCACTTATTTCTGCATGATTTCCAGAATTCCCCTGAGAACATATAATTTCCTAAGATAGACAAGAAGCGAAAAACTTTATAAGAAAAAAACAGCCTATCAGATACCAAGTATCTTGTGTTTTGTTATCTGGATTGCAAGACTAAGGTATTTGGTGAATTTTTTTAAAAAAGAAAAAAAGCACTTTAAGTAGGGGCTTTCCCGTTATTCTCCCAGGTTTGTGCTTCCCTTTACTTTCTACTGGCATTGACCTTTAAACACCCACTTTTTATGTTCTGAACAAAGCCGAGATGATCATTGTTTCTAACTGAAGAGAAGTGGTACAACATGAATCTGTCTTCTTTTGCTATGATATATTTATTTGTGATCTACTTAGTGTAATGATTTTATCAAGATGCTTATCAGAACCTGCACTCATGGGCATAAAGCTGGCTAAACAGAAATTCCTCATTATGTGAGAAAGGAACTTTCTTCCACTTAATTTAAATGCAATGTTGAAATGAAACATTAGTACAAAGAGATTTAATGGCATCATATTTCAAAGATCAAGTTATTGTGCTATTGTGGCAATAATAAACCATTTTCTTAGGTCATCCAGCTCATAAAGAAAAGGATTGAATAAGTTAGGGAACCTATACATAGAATTAAGGTTATTTAAAGTATTCATGATAAAGACTCCTGAAAATAACAAGTGTCTTATTAAGAAGTTCTGTTGCTAGGAAACAGTAACCACAGTGTCAGAAAACTATGTTTTTATTTCATATAAGAAGTGCTTTTTGGTGCACATAGTTTGATAATGAGCAAGGATAACTATATGATGTAAAAGACTGGATGAAATGCTTAACTTGTGAGATGGAAGTCAATGAGAAGAGTATGTCTTTAAAGGATGCCTTAGTGTATGTAGTGTGCTGCAGGAGCTGACTGGTGACAAAGGTCTGTTTGGAGCTTCATTAGGAGTACATAGGCACCCTGCTCCAAAGCACACAGATGAAGTAATTCCAGTCCATAAATCAAATAACAATAAAGATAAGCAGTTTTTGAAATGAAGTGTTTTACAGCTGTTTAATCTTGCTGACATAGATTCAAATTCAGCATGGGAAAGAATGGTGGGATTCATAATACTATATAATGAACTGCCTAAAAGTAAAGTTTCTGAAGTGTCAGAGACTTCTGGGAGACACTAAGGAAAGAGGAACTGTGTCACCAGAAGGAATACAAAACTGTATGSTGAAGCATGCCAGGAAAGCTTTGGGAAAACCACAGCTAAAGGAATAGCAAAATAGCAGATTCTTTTAGAAACAATTCTATAACTGATGTTCAGCTTTTACTAGGGAAATTCTGAAAGCAGAATCTAAATATATGKATTTAAAGGATTTGATTTGGAAAACAAGATCCACATCACGAGCACGTGGTTACAGAAGAGCAGCAGAGGGGCGTTCTTGCTGATCCCTGACAAGGCAGCAACGTAAAGCACGCTCCATGCTTTCGTTGTGTAAATGGTTTCCGTGGTGGTCCAGTTTTCCCAGGACCACCAAGCTTTTGGGACCCTCCTCAAAWGCCATGCTGACATGCCAGCCCGCAGCTGGACTGTAGGCAGAGGCAGATGACTTGTGCCTCCAGTTCCACTTCCCCAGCTCCCCTTGGATTCACTGATGCCAGTGTTTTGAGCTAATAAATATATAGATGTTTGCTTGGCTATGCAAGAAGAAATATATTTTAACAGCATTTAAACAACAGTGCCCTATCCCTCTCCCAAACATTTCTTCTGCAGCTTTTCTGAAGGGAAGGAGCCTGTAAGTTGGGTTCATTCTTTCTTTTTCCTCCTTTGTTCCTTTGCTCCTTTCCTTCCTCTTTTCAGTTGAATTCTATTTTGATTAAAATGAAGCATTTATTTTAAAATGTGAATCTCAATTTTAAGAAATATAGCCTTGCTGASTGATTAGTTTAATTAATAAAACAGTTTCATGTTGTATCGAGACCTAGCAGGACATTTCTGACAAGTTACACTTGATTGTTATCAATGGCTGGCATGATGACTACTTCCTCTTACAAATGAGGAAACCTGGATTAATACCATAAAAATGCTTTCATTTATTACCTGCATAAAAAGCTTGCATGTTTCCCTCCTCTTTGAAGACCTTCTAAAAGCTGCTTTTCTAAAAGGCTTTACTGGCAGAATTTTTCGTAGAAACAGCAAATGTTAAATACATGCGAGTGTTAGTATTTATGGATATAAATGTAAAAAGGTAAAATGATCCTATTATACTTACCTATTCAGACAATAAAGAAAAAGAAATACAACTAGCCAATGAAAAGTAAGAAAAGTGCACACATATATATATGTGTGTGTGTGTGTGTGTGTGTATATATATATATATATATATATGTATGTATGTATATATTTTAAGTTGCTCACGAACAGACTCTGTGGGCCCAGAGCTGATTTACAGAAATTACTCAGTGAATAATGAATACATCTGTGATTTGTATGAAAACATAAAAGTTGTAAGCTCTTCCTGGTTAATTCACAAAGGGAGAAAACAACAAAAAACAAAGCTTAATTAATTTGAATAATTTATTCCACTGTAAACTCRGCTGTTCAACATGAAATACATTTCTTCCACTCCTGTCCCCAGGGGCTACATGCCCAAACTGAGTAGCCAGAGGCGACATGTCCGTTTTGCACATGATCATAACATCACCAGAATGTGATGGGACACCAGAATAGCCTGGGACAAGTTTTAGTTCGGATGAGTTTCGAGCTGAGGACTACACTGAGCATCTCCTACTGCTTCTATCCGGACACTGCTAGCAGTGAAAACTGAGMAACTCACCTGTTGTTCAGCAAAGCCTTTGAGAGCCTTTCTTCTGATTTCAGTATGTTTCAGATAATGCCTCAAAATGGATTCTTACTGCGAGATAATGTTTTTAAAGAGAAATGTCACTTTGGGCCTAAGCTAAATTGATCTCTAGAGCCATTTATAGGCCCAGCAATAACACATGACAGTAACAGATATTGAGTGCCCATTCTTCGAGAAGCTATTGTCCGTCAAGAAACCAATCATGAGTCTTCCAGTCCTTCCTTCATAAAATTCAGATATCTATGTAATTAATCTTGAAACAAGAAAAATAAAGTTGCGTGTTGGAAATGCGATTTTTTTACACTRATCTAAAATAATGCCAGGATGCTATTGCCTCTGCCTGCTCCCATTAGAAGTAGCATTGATTGTACAAAGCTACTTGTGTCTTTTCGGTCCAGTCTGTTCATAAGGAACGTGCACCATTTCCTAAGCAGAGTGAGAAAGAGCAAGAGGCAGTTTCCTGTCCTAGGACATCCAAATCAGCCYCTGTTCAGCCTGTGCTCCCACTACCTGTTCCTGTACTTCTTTTCCAATGCTCCCTTGTTAACCTCCATGTTTTCCGCTTGCTTTCTAATTCCTGCGTACGCGCTCGCACTGCTGCAGTGAGGGATGCCTCGGGCCCTCCGTTTGCAGTCTGCATTCGTGGCGCATAGCAGAGCTTCTAGTCATGCCTTGCCATGCTTGCTTGTGCCAAAGCCGTCCTTCCAGGTTCACGCTCATCTTCACGTGCCAACAAAACTTAATGGGAAGGTCTGTTCTTTCCGTTGTTTCAGCTCTCATTAAATATGGGAAGTGCAACTGCTGCCCCTCGCTGAATCCAGGATGGTTAGGCTTATTTTAGAAATGTCCATACATTAACTATACCAGGATATTTCAGGGTGTTAACTATTCTAGGTGGTCTGTATCTTATAGTGTATAGACAGAACTTTCAGTCAGGATAAAGATCGTATTACTTTTAAAGACAGCTATACTTAGTAGATAATTTAAGTCAAGTTTGGGAAATTAATCCTCTGATGAATTAAATAGCATATTTTTATTTCACTGGAGTTTTTAAAAAATATCTGTGCATTGACCCTGCTGTTTGCCAARAACCTGAGCATAAATGTAGGACTAAGGATGGATGAATCATTCATCTTGTTTTGAAATGAATTARAAGACTAGAAGGCAATGTGTCTATGTGGAATGGATAAGCACTGCAAGGTATTTGGATATGAGGGACCTGAAAAAACAGACATACAGGTGTTGCTGCTTCTGAAGATATTTTTCTCTTATAAATTAACTTTTCTTAAAATTTTGTATTCAGTGTTGCTTCATCTAGACATATAGTTCTCAAAAGTAAACAGCGCTGAAGTAGATTTGTTGCCTTATAATTCTTTTTTCTGCTGAAGCCAAGCAGAAAATAKTTTCTACTATAGTAAGAGTAGTTCATTCTTATACTTTTGTGCCTGCTTTTTCATTGTATCACTGTCAAATGCCATTAAAATTGCAAATACAGAACTAGACTAAAATARCATAGTTAGGATTGCAAAGTTAGGAGAGAACATAGTTAAGTTGCCTGTGCAATATAAACTCAGTTCCTGTCTGAATATCTATCCTGATAAGAGTATTTGTTTAATTACAATCCTGTCTGTGTTTTCCACAGRACACTTTCCCAGTCGATAATACTATCAACCCTGTATGCTTATAAGRTAGCTATTCAAAATTTTGTTTTATCCTTGTTGTGACTGTACATTCCCGGGCATCACTCACTGCTGGCTAGCCAAATTTGTTTATGAAGAGAGAATTGTCAATGTTTGGGGTTTTTTCCTGTTGTGTTTATCATTGCTATATTCATGTGTCTTACAAGTACTAGAGAATGTAATGGGATGAGTTGGTATTATTCTTGTTCTATAAAAAGAATAGAGATTCTTTTTTGTGATCAAGTATTTGCTAATTTGGGGCATCCAGTCTGAGATATTAACAGCTTGGTATTTGAGTCAAACAACTGGAAGGTTCCTAAAGCCCACGGACCTCTGTGCAGCTCCTTGCAGGCAGCTTCTCCCTGTTGTCCAAGGTTAGCAATGCAGTCAGTGGGAAACCCAGGCAGACAAGTTCTCTGCTTTCTGACTTTGACTCAAGATGTCCCATAAGCACCTAGAATTGCCAAATCCAAAATGGATGTTTGAAATTCAGAGCCTGGGATTCTCTCCTTAAAGTAGGTCCCTAGATGCTATTTGAAGGTGACTGATACTGTCTTTCAAACCAGAGCTAGCGGAGGAACAGGTGCATCTTCTTTTCTATCCRATATGCTATCGGTGACAATTCTCACCTAGACCAAGAGACATAGGCTCATATTTTTCTTCTTCCTGAAGGGATGCAAGTCTGTCTGATATCTTCAGGAAAGTATCCTGTAATTTACYCTCAGTAAATAATGTTGGAGAAAGGGGAACATCTTACTGACTTGCTGAAGTGGTTCCATTTTCATGGATTCAGTGATTTTTTTTTCTTTTTTAATTGCTGGATTTGAGAGAAGAAGAGAAGGAGGGGTATGATTCACTGAATGATCAGGGCGTTCGTATGTTGGCAATAGTGTTTCACTGTATCATGGCGCCTATGAAGCAGAAGTTTCTTAATGAAGCAAAATATCTGATCAACATTCTTCTCTGAACCACCTCTGTTTCTTCTTTCCCCTAACCACACAGAAGAACTTTAAATTCAAACCCAAGTACCCAGCTATGGGCAGACAAAAGCAGCAGACGTGAAGCAGAAATAAAACAAATTCCAGATGGTTTTACTAAAGCCACAAACAACTGAAAACATGATTTTTTTATGATGTTGGTTTTGGTGATACTTGTATGATGTTTTAGGTTATCTTTATTTAAAATGCAACAGCAGAACTGAGACGTGAGGAGCAATTCTCTTAAATATTTATTTTCCTTTTTAGATTCTTTATTGAAACTATTTAAATTATTTCATCATAGGAACCATGACATTTTTAGTATTACTTTTCTCTATGTACAGTSAGCTGGGTCCCACTCATTTTTCACTCCTCGTATGAGGAATCATAGCCTGAGTTCACAAAAGCTGGAAGCAGGCTTATAAATAAGGAATTGACTTTATTTTAAAGGTAATTTTGGAATTTGGCTGCTTAATTTTCATTTGAAAGTATTTTTTGTATTTTGAAAAATTAAGAAAATATAATCTAATTCAGTTATGAAAACTGTAACAGCAAATAAAATTAGAAAGGACTCAATTAGAAAGAAGAAAAGATTTGTTTAGRTATCTTCTACTCTGTGGGTACCAGCCTGGTATTCACTGGTTATAGTATTCATGGAAAGAAGACAGGACTCTTACTGACTTTGCTGACAGGAACCTTTTGRAATTTAATGAGGACAGATGAAAAGCTCTGCACCTGGGAAAGAAATACCTCTTGTAACAACACAGACTGGGAAGCAACTCTGCTGAAGAGAGCTTGGGGATCTTTGTGGACTATAATCTGTCCTGGCAGGAAAGGCGGCCAACAGCATGCTGAGCTGAATTAACAGGGACATTACCAGTAGAGCGAAGGAAGTGATAATCCTTCTTTACTCATTAGACCTCATCTAGAACCAGCTTTTGCTTCCACCAGTACAGGCAAGACAGTAAACTGAAGAGAATTCAGCAGCACAAAGAGTTGCTGGTGCTGCTTGAGCACCAAGATCATCAGGAGCCTTGTGAGAAGAAGTTGAGGAAGCTGGGCATGTTTAGCCTGGAGAAGGAAAGGTCTTGAGAGGACCTAAGAGCAGCCTTCCAGTACCTATGTGATTTTCAAGAAACTGGAGCCAGGTTCTTCATAGTAATGCATGGCAGGAAGGTGAGAGACAGTGGGTGTGAGTTGAAAGAAAAGTATCTGACTAGGTATAAGGCAAAATTTTTTCACCAAGAGGACWGTCAGGCATTGGAACGAGCTGGCCAGAGAGGTTGTGCAGTCTCCGTCTCTGGAGATTTTCAAGACTGGAACAATGAGGTCTGATTTCATATCTGATACTACTTTGAGCAAGAGATTGGACTAGAGGCCCCCTGAGGTTTCCTTCCAGCTTGAGTTACTCTATGATGCTATGACCTTGCCCAAAAGCATAGTTACACGATTAGTTTCTTTGATATTGTTGTACCAGTGCAGGTTTATCACAGCTCTGGCTTGGAGTCCTGCAGTGACAGAAACATGCAAGGAAAGTCTTAGCTGATGACCATTTTTGGGAAACATGATCTACAAGCGGTGTGTAATGCTTTCTGCAGCTTTTGTGATTGTAAACTTTAGCCTGGACTAACATACAGTACCACGAATTGAATTGTCAGAAGAACAGATTCTTGTGGTGATAGCCAATATGTTTGATCACAGTTTTCCATGGAACACATCTGAGAGCCTGTCTGCTGAAAAAGACAGCAGTTTTCAGACTGCATAACTCCCAAAATGTTGTTGTCTCAATCAGAAGAATTATCATTAAAAATATCTCAAAGTGAGAATTTAA
This sequence comes from Rhea americana, assembly GCF_003343005.1. Taxonomy (NCBI): domain Eukaryota; kingdom Metazoa; phylum Chordata; class Aves; order Rheiformes; family Rheidae; genus Rhea; species Rhea americana. The sequence continues at coordinate 757,919 of NW_028186979.1, read as the reverse complement.
TTAACTCCTAAGGTTCTATGTAGTTTARTCCGGCATTTGGCTGTCATGTTCTGATAAGACAGCAGCTGAGTGTTTGATTTCTCTAGCCTCACTCAATCATATAGGCTTTATTCTTTGAAAGGATATTTTAGAATGAACTACCACTGGACAAAGCAAGGCTCTTTACAAGGTTTACTAGTCTGGGCAAGAAGTAGTGCTAACAATTAGTGTGACAGTTTGTGTACTCAAGCTGGTTTGTGTCCAGCCAGGTAGGCACATGGACAAGGGCTGCATCTACTCGTCCGTATCTATCTGCAGAGATRTATCCCCAGTTACCGTATCTAGCATAGAATAAGCTGTGAGTGTGGTAAGTGTGCCATGGGAGGTCTTCAGATAAGCTTTCTTCTGGTGATGGGTAGAAGAGGCTGAATGGCTTTTAAGCAGAGAACTGAAGTGAATTTCTGAATTAGGTTCACCTTTATTTCAAAGAAACTAGAAGCATAATCATTTCATGGTTTCTTAAAGGTATTATCAAGATCGAGGGAAGAAAATGCTTAATTTGAATTTGGAAAAGAATCCAAGTAACTGCTTTGCATCGGTAAGCTTCAGAATATTCCGTAGTAATTTGTCATGCTCCACAGGAAGAAAAACAAATTGAAGGAAGTGCATGTATAGTACTTCTAGTGCAGATTTGGATTTAGTTGAACTTTACTCATCAGTTCACTGAGTTGCATGACATTAAGAAGACAAGAAAGGTCAACCAAATAGCAGCATCAAAAAGGTTCTTAAATTACAAGGAGAGCCATTGCCTCTTGACTGTGGTCAGGCTGGTGAATACTTAGTTAATTATCATGATATTCTAGTAAACAAGTGCTTTATCCTAGATGTAAAACAGTGTTGTTTTGATGTTCAAATAATGTGCAGTGGTAGAACAATTTTCCTAAATTCCCATCGTAGTCACACAGAAAATTGCACGGAAAATGCATTACTTACGTTTTTAATAGGTTCTAAAAGAAGGAGACTTCAATTTGTAGAAAATATTTCATGGTAACTTTCAAGATGTGACCTCTGTCTTGATGTTATATCAATAGGAACATTAATAATATTTCTTCCTAGCACTAGGGCAAGCAGGTCAGTAGTTGCACAAGACAGGCAAGATGTTACACCTATGCTAAGAAGGCAAGAAGAAGCTCTACTTTTTGAAGTTCTGCTCGTACCAAGTGCTGTTCCAGTTTGACAGATAAGCTGTAATCAAAACCTCAAAGTGCAGAAATGAGAGATTGTTTGGATTACCTACCTCTGACCTACAAGCTTTTCAGTCACAATGATCTCCTGCATAGACTTGTAGGAAGTTTGGGATCTGTTTATTCATTCTACCCAACTCTTTCTCATAGGAACAGTGTTGAAAAATTCTAGTAAGGCCTGGCAAACTTCTTGAGTTATCAAACAGCTGTAGATGAACCTTCATTCTTTGAAGAGCAAATGGTAAGGAATAAATGAGTCTTTCTTAAATGTCCACAGATGGAAATTAACTGTGATCATTTATGGATAAAGGTTAGCAGAATAGTGGCAGAAAAGCAGAATAGTGACTGAAATTAAAAATACCAATATAACACCATTCAAGTGATTTAATCAAAGGCATCAAGGCCAGCTAGTTCAAGAAAGAAAATGAAAAATAGTAATTCCAGAGATGACTGCTGATTTAACCTGTTGTAATTAATACACTTCAGTGCCCTTGATATGCCTCCAATTGATGAATGCAGTGGTAATGCCTACCGAATCCATCAAAAATAAATATATTAATTGCAACTGGCTTTTAAATTTAGAATAACCATAGCAAAAAGTTAAGCTATTGGGCTAATTTGAGGCAGCTTGCCACTGCACAAGGCAGTGTTCTCGTTTATCACGTAATGCATGGCTATATGTGATGAGTGAGAGGATCTTGAAGTGAATGAACAAGACTCAAAGAACCAGCACTTAATAGAGAATTTCTGCAAGACCCCAAAGGGGCTGATACTTACGCATCAGTTCATTTTATGAGCCAAATGCATTGGAGATGAATTTTACAAATGTAGGTGTGCATGACCACTGAGACAGACTTTTCTGTGCATTGGTATGGATTGATTGATTCTAGATACTGCACCATGAGATTACATTTGTTCCCCAAAGACAAAAAAAAGCCAAGTTACTCTTTGGAACTAATTTTTGGCTTCTGCTAATCAGCAGTTTCCTCTGCTTTTTAGCAGCTTAAACAGGCAAAAAAAAGCAATGGATAGATCCTAACAAGACTGATTAGTGCCGTTTAGAACTTCTGTGTGAATGCTAGGGTTAATTTTTGTTATGCGGTAGATTTATAAGCTTCAGTTCTTGCAGATCAGCTGTGAATAGATGCCTCTGTGGTTACAAACTATTTCTTGACGTTGATATCCTAGTCCTCTGGGTATTGAATCAATATGAATTTTGCTACTGACGCCAACCACAATATAAATACGTAATAATAATAGCATTATTAATATAACTGTTATATATAATGAAAAATTTAAAAAATTTTGAAGTAGAGCTCTGAAAGAATGCAATACAGAGTCTGTAAGAATCTCTTACAGCCAAATGCATCAAGGAATTGCACTATAAATTTTCTAGAGGAGGGCTCTATAAAATGTAACTAACAGCTGCACTATAGTTGGTATTTAGAACATAGTCACTGTTTAAGCTGTTTTCTATTTGCTATGAAAGATAACTATGTATCTTATTTTATGAAGAAAAGCCCCATTTTTGCCTATGTCATTCAAACCATCTTAATTTTAAGTTATAATGGGCAAATTCCCAGCTTTCTGGTATTCTCTGTTAGAAGCCAATCCCAAGCCTGTCATTGTGATGGTAAGGAGCTGAGTCTTTGGAGAGGCGGCATCTCATTTGCAGTGAATTCCTGGATGGTTTTTCTTAAATTGGCTCTTCCCCAGGAGTAGCTTAAATGTGGTTATTCATTTAAATAGTTTACTATTGGGAAAACAGAGCTCTATAAAGTACAAGATCTCATTTGCAAAGGGGGTCCTGGGGACCAGAAGTGGATATACATGTGCATGTGTTGCAACCTCCATCTTCTGCTTTTTCCTGCTGTTAGGAAATAATTTGAAAATTACCTAAAATAGGAACAATGCACTTGATGGCTGAACAAAAGGCTCAAATCTGTCTCCCCAGCAGAGCCCAAAGTGCAGGCCTTCAGCAATAGTTCCTGTAATCCACAGAAAAAAGAAGAAAAGCATAGCTTCTTTCCAGAATGGATGTCACAGACCTGAGGAAGACCATGGCTATGCTGTGTGGGATCCTCTAGCCTTGTCTGTGGGACATGCCTAGGACCATTCTTTGGTTATTGAGAACTTGTGGTATGTAACAGCCCATGCCCATGCTGTTACAAAGCCCTCATTCCCTGAGAGAGAGATGCTGCCTCAAAAATGACTTTGGAAATTATTTCTAGCTGAGTGTAAACTCTGAGTTAGGCCTACACCAAAAGCATATGGTGGACCATTCCAACAGTCTGGCATCTCAGGTGAACGACTTCAGTGCCTGAGGACCTTCTCTGATAGCTTTTAATAGTAAAAACATAAACTTTTTCAGAGATCCCTTGGAATTAGGTTGCCCTCATCTAATTTAGGGACAGAAAAATCTAAATCCTTGAGTCATTCATACTTGTCAAAAAGCCCACAGAAAAGCTGATAAATCTCCAGGAAAACAAAGGTTTTTTTTTTTTATTCATGTACAATCTCTTGGAATGGTTTCTTGAATGGCAGTACTGAGAATACCTCTCAGGCAATATAATTAAAAATGGGCGCAAATACAACAAATTGCCCTGAAAGTAATGTCCGTCTTACTAATGACACTCCACCACTAGTCCTTTTTATCAAATGGTTCCTTGAAACATCAGAAACCATGTTTTAAACAGCATCAGAAATTCCCATAATGTGATGATATGTTTTGGAACAGAATCTGCTATCATCCATAATTTTAGTTTTATTGTCCAACAGAACTATTTAAGGAATAGTCCAGAATTATTTCCCTGCTTTTGCTTACCCGTGGTTCTTGGTTGGGCCCTTGTGCAGTGTGGCTGAACACTTTTTAGAGAGTCTAAATGTCTGTCATTTCTGAAAGTGTTTATGCTGACAATGGAGTCTAGGGAAAAAAAAAGAGGGAGGATTTAAATTTGATTTTGATTCTTTTTCATTCTGTCTTGTCATGTCTATAAATTGAAAACTGTCTTTGACATTTAATGGTAAATGTTTTTCTCAGCATACCACTACAGGTAAAATTGAACATCATATTGAAGATCATCTCTGCATTTAACACCAAAGTCCTTTGTTTGGTGTTTAAGAATACCAAATTTTCTTATAAGAAGAATATACTTCACCTGAAAAGGAGTTTAGTATAACTTCAAATATGCGTATTTCTCCTGTATGCTTCTTGTATTTTCTGCCATCTCTTTTATCATAAACATAGAAACTAACTACAGTCCCTAAAGGAAGAAATTAAATTTGAGAAGGCATACTACACTCTTAGGTTTGTTGCCAGCAGGTCGAGGGAGGTGATCCTGCCCTTCTACTCAGCCCTGCGGAGGCCTCATCTCGAGTGCTGTGTCCAGATCTGGGCTCCCCAGTCCAAGAGAGACCTGGAGCTACTGCAGAGAGTCCAGCATAGGGCTACAAAGATAATCAGAGGGCTGGAGCATCTGCCCTATGAGGAACGTCTGTGAGAGCTGGGCCTCTTCAGCCTGGGGAAGAGAAGCGTGAGGAGGGATCTTATCAATGTGTACAAGTACCTGAAGGGAGGGTGTCAAGGGGACGGGGACAAACTCTTTTCAGTTGTCCCATGTGACAGGACAAGAGGCAATGGGCAGAAACTGAAGCACAGGAAGTTCTGCCTGAGCGTGAGGGGGAATTTCTTCCCTGTGAGAGTGATGGAGCACTGGCACAGGTTGCCCAGASAGGTTGTGAAGTCACCTTCTCTGGAGATCTTCAAGAACTGCCTGGATGCAACCCTGTCTACCATGCTGTAGGTGACCCTGCTTGAGCAGGGGGCTTGGACTAGATGATCTTCAGAGGTCCCTTSCAAYCTTACTGATTCTGTGAGTCTCTGATTCTATGAAATGCTATGAAAAACTAAAATTTAGATTTTTTTAAGTGGAGTCACAGTTGTTATATTGAATACATGATTTTTATTTATTTTTAGGTAGTGTGACCAGAAGTGATCTGAAATTTCATATACTTTACAAAAATGCTATTTTATCCTGTTGATGTGTCTTCTTCCCTGAACAATGGTTTCTACTGGTATCTTCTACAATTATTCTGTTCAATTATTAATGGTTTCATAAAAATAATACTTTTATCCTTTTTTATTTAGAAGTTCATTCTGTCTGGGAAGAGGATTTCTCCCTAAAAAGACAAAGAGTTTGGTGGCTGAATGTAATTGTATTTTCTGGTTACTTTAAGCAGAGATTTTAGCTGATCTGAAGTAAAATTCTTCTTCTTCTTCTTCTTTTTTTTTTCTCTAAGCCAAATGAACAGAAGCTGTGTTTCCCCATTTTCCTGACTTTTTATCTAATTGTGATTCCTTCTTACAAGGTGTCTGTCATTATTTTATTTATTTATTTTGCAATAAGCTCCCCTTGTCTTACACTTGTTATGACTGGTAGTAAACCCTTAATGTCACAGTGACCAATGGAAAATCATCATGTGTGGCACTCGGAGACAAAAGAAGCAGGAGGGATCTGTGAAAAATGCCTGCAAGAAATGAAGCACAGAGTGGATGGAGATGATTCACATCTCTGCAGTGATTCTTCAGTAAAAGGTAGCAGAGCAGAACCAAAGACCATTTTCACTCGTCTTGAATTCATTTCACCTGATCTCTAAAGTATTTCCCTGCTACCCACTGGAGCTTTGAAATGGGCTGCATGTCTGCATACTGCTTTTTTTTTTTTTTTTTTTTTTTTTTTTTTTAACTTCCAAAAAAAGAGAGTGAAAAAGGCAGCTAACAGAGGGAAAAGCTGCAGGCAAGTAATATGGCAAAGAAAGCTATTTGGCCATCTGTCTGTCCATCCATTTAAACTTTCACAGTTTTTTTTTGCAGTCTGATTTAGAATAAAAAGTTTTTCAAAAGCATGTAATGATCCTAAGTTCTCAACTCGCTTAAATGCTTTTGAAAACATTGGTAGGCATTGAGGCAACTGTATTTGAACAGAAACACTTTCTCTTCAACGAAGCGTCTGGGAATTTTTTGTTTATTTTTATAGCTATTTCAGTTACTTTTTTGAAAAAGGAGCATTTTTTTTCTCTTCTTTAACGACTTCAATAGCTGTTTCATTTGGTAACTTACGGCTATCTTACTCCTGTTCAAGTCTGAAAATCCCCTGGTTGCTTTTAAGGGAGCAGAGTCAAACCTGTAGGCCTTCATGCTGCAGAGACATAGGCACWTGCCCAAGCTGCGCACAGAGCCAAGGTGTGTAAATTTAAGCTTGCACGGATAAAATGACATTGGACTGGGAGGGCCCTCCTGAATCACTGTGTTCCCTTCTAGTGCAAACAACCACATCCTCCTTACAAGTTCAATTTGCTTGTTTTTTAAACTGGTGACATGACTTGCCCTTTTAGTATTACTGAAAGGATACTCTGAATTTTCCTGCCCTTGTGGTTGAAACATTTTATGGAATTCATGCTTATTTGTGCAGGAGAGGGGTGTTTGGATCCAAGTCTGATTACATCCTGATTGTTGATTTTGTTTTTTTCCTGAAAGTTGCTGAGCTGAAGTCAAAGATGTTACCATGATTGAGGTACTGAACCTAGATCCCTCACATATTTAAGCTGAAATTTGATTTGACTGCCAAGTAGATATTCTTGTTAAATTATGAATTCTTTGGAGAAGACTGTATTTTTTTCTAGCTGCTAAAGCCCCCTGCACGTTACCTAGAGTGTAACAGTCCAGACTTTGAAGAGTTTGTCACCCAGGCCTCCTCTGTTCTGTATGGGAACTGTTTATCACTGCTCACTTTTGTGACTGAATTTTGCATCTTTCTGGAAAATGACTTTTTCTGAAACTTCTGGTCGTGTAGCAGTAATGCTATTGTAACTTTGTTTTTTTTTTTTTTTTTTTTTTTCCGTTCTTTTTATTGTTACACAAAGTCATGCAACTGTTACTTTACAATTTAGGTTAATTACTCTGTTGAAAGTTTAAATGGGAGCTGCTAAGGCCAGTGGATCAGAATCTTTGCTAAAGAAGCAGTAATTTACTACCCACAAGTGACAGACAATTAGGGCTTGTAACTGCAGTGTCATGGGAAGATAAAGAAGGGCCCATTTCCTGTTGCACAAACAGGACRTAATCTTTTTATGCTAAGTGCTGTGCTTTGCAGAAGCACATAAGAGCCCCTGTGCATACACATTAAAAGAATAATAAGCCTGCCAATATAATACACTTTCTGCTCAGYGATACTACAGCTATAGCAAGGTTTTTAGTTTATAGAACTGTTTTTGCCCTGCTGTGGTCAGACAAGTAGCGCATCAACATTTTATTTTGTTAGCATCACTGATGCTCGGGTCCTAGTAGCTAGAGATAGGTTGCTCTCCATGTCAGAGTAATTGTGGAGAACATCAGCGCTCAGCCTGCTGTGTCTCAGATGTGCAACTGTATAGGGAGGGAGATAAAGGAAAAAAGAGAGAGAGAAAGAGCGTGTGCGTGTGTGCTCATGTGCGTGCACGCGTAGGCAGCTATAGCAGAAGGGAATTGGCTGCCTCAGGGGTTTGGTTATTCAGAGCACAGCGAATTTCAGCTCTGACCTCTTTGCCTGGATCAGCCGATCCGTAATATCCAAAAGTGGTTAGCCGATGTTTGCCTGGGTGCCTGTGAAGTACCCGGTTTAAGCTGGGCTCCCCTCGTCGGGCTCGTTCTGTGAGGCGGTGCTTGCACCCGCTTTGCAGATGCACCCACGCTGGCGGTAGGCGCTGTGGCCTGTGGTGGCCCCCGGCTCCCTATGGCCTCCCCGTGCCAAAGCTATGAAGACCAAACCTTGGTCCCGTTCCGGGAAGAGCAAAGCAGTCATTGCTTTCTGAGCAGTTAGGGAGTCTTAAGCTATGAGAGAATTTGAAGGTTTTTTTTCTAAAGCGCAGTAGCTTCCTCAGCCTCCTGGGCTGCTCTTTGCACCTTGCCAAAGCGAGCGGGGCAAGGTGCGGGATCTCCTGGTCGCCGCCAGTCCTGCAGCCTGACGCCCGAGCTGCCTGTAGAAGTGCTGCGAATCCAGGACGTTTGCCAAGCACCAAATTCACTGCTAAATGTTTGAAAAGAGAGAGAGAACTGGGGATTTTCCTTTTGGCATAAACAGCATTTCTTGGGTTGTAGTTTTGCACTGTTGTTGTGTTATGAATCATTTACAGGAGTCGTGGGATGAGCTGAAATTTCCGTGGGAGGGAGGAGCAGCTAACGGAGGGACAGGTATGAGGTGCTTGAGATTTTCCTTTCTAGAGCCGCTCTCAGCGGGAGCTGCTGATAATAACAATGTAGTGGATAATAACATGTAGCCTCTGCACCTCTAACCCTCAAATAATAGCCAAAATGTGAAGTTATTCAAATTGAAAATTTTACATCTGTCAGGCTATAAATACATAGACGAACAGGTCTGTTATTCAGTCATGTTAAGAAGACATTGAAAAGCCTGAATTGCGGCATGGTTGCCTTTATATAAGAATACAGTTTTAAAGGGCATACACTTATTTTAATGAAATCCTCAGTTTAACATATATTTTCTTGTCTCTCATTATTTAACGAGCAGCATATGTTTTCTCCACTCAGATCAACCCAGTCTTAAAATACTCTCTGTGTGTATGTGTTTTATACATGCATATCTCCCTGATGGGATCATTTGTAGACACGCTAGTTATAGCTAACGATCTTTTTAGTCCTCTCATTCCCCTGATTTCAGGGGTTAATTTATTTTTGTGACTGTAAATGACAAGTGTGAGCATGAAACATTTCCTTTTGGGCCTTCCTTCCCCGTGGTGAAGCGGTGGGAGTGAGAATAGCTGTGCAGGGGTTACGTGGGAGGGTTGACTACACAGAGTATTTGAACTATTTTGAAGTCCAGAAGGAGCCCATGAAAACCAGAATGGTACTGGCTAAGCTAACTAGTCCTACTGACACCAATGTACCTTTACAGTCTGATACACCACACGTCCAAAAAAAGTGACCTAGGGCATTTCTGCGCAGCCCTGCATTGTGCAAGCAGACCAATTCACRCACAACAGGGGGTGATGGGTTTCCTGCTGCTGAGTTTTCAATTGAGCTGTCGTCCTCTGCGTGCATTGCTTTGCCCCACACCCATCTGGGCCAGCTAGCTTAAGTTTAAAGTTTTGCTTAAAGGCATTGCCAGACACAATTTTTCCGGCCGCAGCAGTTTGGGGTTAAGCAGTKAGCGTCTCCAGCCCGCCCTTTGCTGCTCATTCCCTCTCTTGCTAGCAAAGGAAACCGTCATCTTGGCTCTGAGGGCTGAACTGTTTATCTGAGAGGTTTCCAAGCAGGATGAGAAATGATCCTACTTGAAAAACCCATAAGCTAGGGATTGTGGACAGAAGTCAGGAAAGGAGCAAAGCCTGAGTTACAGGCTGATCTAATGATTCTGTCAAGACAAGTATTTGCCAAAATTTGAAGATATTGCTCTGTCAGTGTACTGTCTTAAGAATGTTGTAAGAAAATACCATCTGTCTAGGATCTGTAAAATTCTTTATTGATTTACTAAAGCCAGTAGTATTAAGGTTTTATATACAAGTATTTATATTTATTTAAAGATGTATTTACTTATGAGTGTTCACAATGCTTTATTTATTTATTTATTTATATGTACTGTGGCTTGGTGGAAGTGTGGACCAACACTTACCAGAGCTGATATATAACATGGGGTTATTGGTTGCACAAATGCTTACTGTTGAGCATCAGCATAAGATCTGCCATGGCAGCTGATAGTTTAAAATTTATGATGCACCATGTTGCCAATATGATTTCAGTTCCAAAAGCATACAGACTCAGCTTAGTTTTCTTGAGTTTGCACATATAATTTTAAGTAAACAGAGTGGAGGAACTTTAGGTTCCCCTGACACAATATTTTATCTTATTGCATCCTAGAACGTGCATTATATACAGCAGAGATGGCTACAAGGTGCGGTTTCCCTGCAGACACTGCCCTGGCAGATTTGCAGTCTGCTGAATCCTGCAGAGAATTGAGGATATGCATTACAATGCAGTGTCGCCTGCAGGATGCCATGCACTTTCAAGTTGTTTATGCTGTCTGATTGCTAGCTTTTTTAAAGTCAGGTAATATCAGTGGAAGAATAAGTGATATATACAAAAACCACAATTTATGAAGTGTTTTCACATTCAGAGTATGACACATTGTAAATCAGAACAWTGTCTAGTTTGATAATACATAGCAYATTGTATTGCGATGTAAAACTAGAGCAGAGCACTTACCATGTCTGGAGTGCTATTACTTAATTGAATGCATATCATGTGCCAAAAAAGCAGCTATAATGTATATAAGGACAAAAGTGAAATAGGATGACGTTATGGAGAAAGGCACAATGCTTTTCACTTTGACATCAGGTGATGAAGTGGCCAGAATTCATATATTTGAACTCTTGTCATTCACTTATTTCATGTTAGTAATGGTATTTATTAATTTATTTTCAGTTTAGGAAAGATTAATATTATAATTTACAAATAATATAACCTCATACAGAGTTGTAAGTTCAAAATCACAGTTTATTACGACACTCTACTAAAGAAATCATGGCAGACCTCAAGGACTAAAAACCAAAATTAGTAGTTAAGTAAAGAAATTGTTAGTTAGCACTCTGGAGTCAGATTTGTCAGGAGGAGGCCTAGCATGTTTGTAAATATAGCCCCTAGGATTTTTGTGTATTTAACCCTTCCTGCACTAGCATTACCTAAGTGAACTGCTGGTAATTTGATATCTACCATTTAATGAGCTAGGGTTTATGCAAATACAGAGTTGGCCACAGACATATATTTCAGTGTTTATGTCTGTCTCAGGAAACTTTGAACTCRTATGAGGCAAATCATGTCACCTTTGAGAAGCCCTTCAGCTTCCTTCACCCACTCTGATTTTTCTGTGCTTTCCCATGTTGACCCCTTCATTTTGAATATCTGTTTGATCCTCTGTTCAGCAATATAGAACCATCTCATCAGGAAAACGCTTCCTTAGAGCCGTCCTCTTTTCTGCTGGCTRCGAGATGTTAGTGAATGAAGAAACAGCCTCATCTGGAAATATGTTTGGACTGCGTAGGCTTAGACTCAGTCAAATCACAGCCAAACAGTCCCTGTCACATAGAGCAACCAAATCAAGCAAATCTCAATACAAAATAATAATAAAAAAGCCTGGAAAAGGGGCAAAAGCAGTAGCGATGACTAGAGCATGCTCCCAGAAAAGTCACCACACAGCTAATATACTAAAGCTAGGTCTGAAGTGGCAAGAGCRTTCAAGACCCTCTCAAAGCTGTGGGGCATGATTGCTCTAACSCTTAGGCTGACCTCCCACCGCTGCCACCTGGTTGTCTCTCACATTGCTATGTGAAATCCAGGCAAGAGCTTATCGTTTTCATATTTCTTTGCAAACTCCCAAATGCAATTTGGAGAAATGAGAAAAATAATACAGTAACAGTAAAAGAGTATAAATAGTAGTGCTTGCATCGTTTCCCTTYTTTTAGAAGTGAGCACTCATTTGTCCATATGCTTATTTGAACATGATTGTAAAGTAATTAAAAAAAATACTAATAAAAAGATCAGTGCTTCTGACTTAAGCAGTTCTCACTCAGGAAGCTTATGGAAAGCAAGTGCAAAGGGTCCATTAACTATATACACTACAGAAAGGGCTGGACCTAAATTATTAATATGGTGGGAGGGAGCWAAGCAGAGCCCAGGCAGCAGTCCCTGCTACAGGATGGGGGTTAGCTTGGTGCTGGCCTCTGAAAGCAGAAATACTACATGGAGGAGCTGCAGTCGAGCCTGAGCATGAGGGTCGAGGACACTGTATTTATTGTGAATGTTTATAATTTCCCTGATAATAGATTGTCATGTTCAGTGTAGAGAACAAAGAGCAACTCTCACCTCTCCTTCCCCCGAATACGAAGTCATCTTACCCAGTGGTGTACAAGGCAAAGTAATTACATCTCAAACGTGTGGTGTGTTTTTGTTTAGAAGGTTAGTGCAAAATTGATTTATGAAACAATTTTCCCTTTTTATGTCAGAGAGGCCCTTTTCTGGTAAATAATTAGATGTGGGTTTCTCCTCTGTGGTGACATGTGCTTCTGTGAAGCTAGGTATAATTGCCTGCTTCTTATTACATAAAACTCAAAGGAAATCCTGTTTAGTTCTTCATGAAGATTTGTTTTAAAACTGACATCGTTTAAAAAATTGATTTTAGTTGATTTTTGAACAGTAATTTTTTGAACTGGGTTTACGTGCGCTCCTTGTAATATCCAGTAAACAATGATCTTGTGCTGCTCTGGAGTTTACTTCCTCCTTTTCCATCTCTAAATGAATTACTTGTTAATCTGGGATCAATGCATATGAGAATACCTGTATTGCATAATTGTATGTGACATGGGGGGGAAAAAAATCTTCCAAGTCCTGAAACTACCACCTCGGCTTTCAGCTTAGTAGTGGACAGCTCTGAGCGAAAAAATTCTCCTGACCTAGTGCTCTTATCTCATCCCAGTCATCTGTCAAGCTAAGGTTTATGCATACTGTTTGTTTTCTTCCATCCTTTTACATAGATTTTTAGGACAGTTTTCAAACTTTGGCATCTAAAGTTAGGTACATAAATTATTACTTGTTTTTCTGGCTGTTTTAATCATGTACATACTGAATTAGATTCAGATGTCCAGTAGATTTAATCTCCTAAATTTGAGCTAATGCTCTGCCTTCTGTTAGACGTTGAATTGAAGAGAATTTTCTCAGGAAAGTTGTAGGGCTTCCAGTGARTTTCATTAACTCACAGTTCAAATCTCATCAGCTTTATACAAGAAAACCTCAGCACTAAAATAACCTATATTTAATCTGGGAGCGTAGCAGACAAAAACTTATAAGATATATTTGATATGTTATTGAAATATTAACACTAACATTAAAAAAAAGTGTTTGCCAATTTGTTATATTAAGTGGACCTCTTTGAAAGGTACTACATAGGAGCTGAACTATAATTCATTGAATGACTGATTCTGGGAGAAATTGAGGTCAATTTTTAAKAAACTGGTGTTCAGACAATTCTAGAATCATCTAAATCAATTCTATAATAATGTTTCAAACACTATTTTTAATTTAGTAGATTTTTTAACTTTATTTTCCTTCTTTCATAGTGTGGATTGGAAGTATATGTTTTTTCTGCGAAAATGATACTCTATTCCTCATTGAATGTGAACTCTACTTWCAGAACTTGGCTTTAATGTTACCAGGAGCAGTTGTGACAGTACTTTATCAAAACTGAAACTATCATCTATGATGATTTGTTTACTGTTTGTTGGGACAATAATGAAAACACTTTTTTCTTCCTATTTAAATTTTCCAGCTCTCTTCCTTTTTTCTTTTTTTTTTCCCCTCCATGATTGTGAATAAATGCAATGCTTTTAACACTTGGAGAACTTCTACTTTTGGTTAGCTTTAGGTTAGGATCCTTTGGAATAGAGAAAAAGGAGATTTTTATCAGACTATTTTGAGTAGTAACGCTATGAATTCTTTTCAGCTGATTTTATTGTTAAATCAATTTCTCCGATAAATACAGTATACTGAATAGGGTTAAAAGCATAGAATTGAACTTCTAATTGTCCTCATTTATTAGGCAGAATCTTAAACTGGAATTGTGCATAAACATAGGCTGAAAAACAGATGAGGATAATTCAATAAAAACTTTACAGCCTTTCTAAACATATGGAAAAGATGCAAGTATATCAAGTCTGACCAGTAGATAAAATATCAACAGAAAAAATTCCSAACATTATAAGGGCTTCCATAAATCCAGAACTCACCCAGAGGAGTATGAGAGTCAACTCTGTAACAGGACAGGCAGACAGTTTAAAACTCTTCAGGCAGATGATTTCTGACAAGGTGGTCCTGAATTTAAACTGCCATGACCTTCTCCCAAACCTTAGATAACAAAGGCAGATTAGAAATAGTACTAACTACAGTCATAAAAATCATCCACCCAGACTGAAATCTTCCTTAAAATAGAAGTTACAGCCTTCTTGGGAGGATCATTCCTAAAGATTAACAGAGCATTCACTACTCGTTGTAAAAAAATGGGCCTAAAATTGGAGGGCATCATTTTATAAAGCAGATATGCCAGGGCAGAGACGGCGAGTCATGGAGAATGGAAGCAAGGCCACCCCTAGCATCTCAGAGGAAGTAATTAAGACAAACTTGGTGGAGGAAGAAAGAATTGCCCTCTTGACATAAACATTACTAAGAGACCAGCAGGTCCCCACACTGACTGGCTCTGGTGAATGGAGATGAGACAGAAACAGAGCTCTGATTGTATTGATCTGGGTAATAAAAAATTTAAAAAGAATAAGAAAAAAATCCTTTTTATAAGAGCAGAAATGAGCCTAGGAAACTTGATTGCAGTGTGTGTAGACTGGTAACTTATTGATCACTATTCAGGGCAGCTGGAATTGAAATAAAGGATATAGGGCGAGGAGAGCCAGCGGCCACTTGAGAAACAAATAGATGAACTCTAGGTAGCGTATGAGAAAACTGGAATCCAGATACGTATCTTCTTGATTTTAACATGTAGCAGAACATGTAGCAGAAATTTAAATGAGAAGCARAGAGGTGAGTAGAGGACACTTACCGCCAATTGCACAAAGCCCAGGAGAAGATTACKAGCTTCCCCTCACTCATCTCGAGTGGTTGGCCAGCCTTTGTCAACCGTGATTTTTCGCACACATGTTGATGTAGAAAACCATGTTGATAAGTAAATGGTTAAGATCAACAGATTTATGGTGCCATTAACAGACCTACATTATAGCACACATAGAAGTGATTATTTATTCATACATATTTTACACCCTGAAAGAAAAATAGGTTCAATGAGACCAAAATATATATAACTCATTTGTGAAGGTTTGGAGAGAGAAGAAAGTTTAACTTCTCATGTATTTGCCTATTAAAAAAAGTATTTCCGTAACAGATGAAATACTAGCAGTCCCATGCTATCCTCAGCTTAAGTATTAATAAGTGGATAGGCACGACAGCAGATTGACTTTAGAAAGAGAAGTGAAGGAGCCTTTTGGATTGCAGTAGAGAGACATTCAGATGCCTTCATGTCCTGGCTTGGTCGAATGGGGGATCCYGGGTACAGCAGATACTCCATTACACTGCTGGCCGCTGCAGGCTACCATTTCTGATGTTCATCAGAGATTTACATTGATAATAGGCCTAATTTACTAACCTACAGTTAATGAATTACAGTTGTCAAAACCTGCAGTTTTTGTTCACAAACCAGGAACATCTGCTTACGTGTTACAAGACTTTCATTTTAGACTACTATGTTTATCTTTTAATTCCTAAATGATWGCAGTTCAGTGGATAACTCATGCAACAATGCTCAGGCAACTTGATTTAATATTCTCAAACTAAAATTTAAAAAATAGTGAAAAGATTGTTTATATTTTCTTATACAAGATAACAAATTTCAACATTGYAAGTACTTTGGGTCTCTTATAGAAATGCTGAAGTAAAAGAGGTGACCAGTTTGTAATGATTTTAGACTTCAGTTGACATATAATATTCCAAAAGAGAGATAATTCATCTTTTAAGGATCTAAAAGAGTAAGACTTACTTTCAGTTGTCCGTAATGTTATAAATATATCAGAAAAATCTTAACATATTAAATGTTAGTGACATAATTATCTGCCTTTATCTGTAATGCAGTATCTTTAGTTAAAACAGTTCTTCATGCCTTGTATCAAGCATTTGGTTCATGCAGGCTCAACTTCTTGGGTTTTCAATCCTTCTAGTCTATTTTCTTTGCAAGGTTTTGGACTGAGATCTATTCAAGTTCCTTTCATATGTCTTAGAGCATTCATTTGTCAGATTCATACTCTGCAGGGGGCTCTGCTGCCCCCTTGATGAGAGAGAGATTCCGAAATCTTACCAAAAGGTCTTTTCCAACACAATATGCCCAAGTTGTTTAATATGCTATAGATTTTTCTAAGGAGATGAGAAGATTTGGARAAAATTTCAGAAGTCTTTTTGGCTTTTTGTTGAAAGGTAATCGAAGGCATCTGTACAGGAGAAACAAATTCTGGAGTTGTAATTTTAATTCATTTTGATGAAAGAGATTAAGATGTTTATGGATATATATTTCAACAGAATGTTGTCCTATTTTCATTCATCTAGTACGGTTATTTGAGAATCTCGTCATTACAGGGCACAATCAACCAGATAAACACGGATTTTCTTCTAATATGCATAAATWTTGTGCTTTTGTGTTTTCAGTTGTAACTACATATTGAAAGTGTAAATTTTATTACAACTGACTTTCTTACGGATTTCTGTACTCACAGGATACAAGCTTTTGATCTCTTCTTCTACAGCTTGCCTTCTTGGATATCTCACACATCACACCACGCCATCCTTAAGAAAAGGTTTCTATTTCTGAACCACAGTTCAGCTGTTTTTGCCCTTCTACAGCTTCCATATTACTTTCAGCCATCTTCAGCCCTGAATATTCAAGAGCTTATTGTTGTTTCTTGTCATGCTTTGAATAAAATCTGAGTTCTTTGAAGATAGTGAGCATTTTGTCACAGCCTTCCATGGGACTGGCATTTTGCTCCCTCTCCTCATACTACTCACTTGCTCTAASCCTTTCTGTGAGCAGAATATACTAATAACAAGGCAAAATTGTTCTTCATTCTGCAAAGCAATGATAATGTTTCAAAGCACTCCATTGAAATATCTTTTTCTCATTGACATTTTCATAGATTTTCAATACAATACCTATGAACTTGATTTTCATACAATATCTATGAACTTTTCATAGACTTCCATATCTAGATTGCTGTTTTTTGATTAAAACGGTAATGTCATGACTCACCTCAATCCCTTTCCCCCAAGTTTGCTTGAAAATATTTTAGCTGCTGTGATAGGTATAAGTAACACCTAAAATTGCTATATTTAGAAAATAAACCTCTTTGCCTTTGAAAGCTGAGCAGCATTCTTTGGTTAACTTGCTGCTTGATTCCACATAGATATTTGGTAAGAGCACAGCTGCCACTAGTGCTTGACTGTAGCAATACAAGTAACCATACATCTGTGTAACTTTATGCCTTAGTGCTTTTTTATTTCCCCCCGGCAAGGAGCAAAGTTCTTAACATAGGTCAGAAAATAGTTTATGAAAGCTTTTACATGAAGTTTCATATATGAAAGAGTGAATGAGGAAAAGCACTCTTTTTTCCTCACTTAAATCTAGATTTATCTTCATATAAATATATAGAACAGTTTCTGTAATTGCTTTCCAAGCACAGGAGATGAGTTGTCAGTAACTAACAGTATAGTTAACACTTAAACAATTTTTTCACACGTACTATTAGAAAACATTTTATAAATCAATCCTAATAATCAGCACTTTACAGAGGGAGAAAGTACAGAAATATTAATTCATTTGTTAAGAGCCAAAACAGTATCAAACATAGTACCCTGGGGTGAAAGTCTTAACATCTTTTATGTCAACAATTATGCTRTTCATTTTCACAGAGCAAGGATTTCATCCTGAATCCCCTAACTTTTTATCTATTAGATAGCATAGTTTAGTGCTTGTTACATTTATCTGCATGTGAGATTATTGGTCTGACGTAGGGTGATAACTCTTAATGTAATACTCTGATTTAAATTTGTATCCTACTATGGGCTGCTGGGCTCATGGATGGGATTCCTCTCACTTCACTTATCTGCAATTAGCCATTGAAGCTTAAGGTTGTTTTCTGAGCTTCCTGTGTTGCTAGTGGAGAGAAAGAGAAGCAGCTCCAGAGCATTTCAGTCCCTCGGTCCGAAGACGAAGCCGAGTAATTGGTCTGAGCTGGCCCTGCTGTCAGGAGAAGCAGTCCTGGAGTCTTCCTGTGTTCGTTACCCTGCTGGGGTGTGTCACGAGGTGCGAGATGCACTTGGTGGTGGGGCTTACCTGAGTTAAAACTAACCTTTGGAAAAAATGGCTAATTTTCAGCCAGATCAGTTCCCTGAAACAATTTGCCACAGCTGTACAAATATTTGTATCAGCACAAGAGACAGATCTGTGCAGGAGTGGGAATAAGGGGCTAAAAGTAAAAAAGACTGTAGGACTGTGTTGTTTTCCTGGTAGCTCCAGTTTGAAGAATCTATTGAACTCTAGCCTAAGCCAGCACCTACCTTATTAAGCAAGATGAATCCCATCTAGAGTGTATGTGCAATCAGTGCTCTCTAGCATTAACTTCTTCAGCTGAAATTTGGTGTAATATCAGCACTAAAGTGAGGCTTTTATTAAGCTCCACCACCATGGTAGAGTCTGTTGTGACTAAGTAACAACTAGAGAATATAATTATTGTAAGTGGGAATGCTGAGGTCTGTGTTTATTTGTAATATCTTACATACCAATATGATGTTCACTTCCAAACATTCTAATTATTAAAAACTTAGGAAATATAAAATTGAAAAAGACTGAACAGGTTCATGCCATCCTCTGATTTTATGTATGATCTAGTTAAAATTCTCTTAGATGCTTATTTATTTTAGTGAGAAGGCAAGCCCAAAAGGATTAAACCTTGCCTGCAGCTTTGTTTTTGTGCAAAAGTCAATTATGGCTGGCTAAATATCCCTGAGGTAAACATGTGTGAGGTTGATAATGTGGTTAGAATAGCAACAGCAGTTGTAAAGGAGACATTGGTGTTCATGGAGTTAACACATTCCATATTGCTATGGTTCAAGAAATTACAGACACTTTCAGTCAGGGAGCATCGATCAATTTTTGTTAACTTTCAGGATTTTTTTCCTGATGGAGTTAATATTACATCTAAATATTATGTGTTCTGCATCTGTAAATTTCATTCCATTTGCTTAAGGATGCCTTCTGTATAGAAGATGTAATTTAAAAATATGTTATTTACATGGTGCAGCTGGATTGATTGTGGAATGGGTCAAATTCCGCTGTCCTTAATGAGGAAAATATTGGCTAATGGCTTAAGCAAATATTATCTGAATTCAATGAATGTTTAAGTCTCKTTTATATTAAGCATTCAGAGGAGCAGAAACTGATTCATAGCTTTTCCTACTTTGAGTGCACTTAACCATTCATGCTCACTGTTACTATTTTCTTCTATATTTTGCCAACCAAAATGATAAAGCTTCAATAGACAGAACTGCAGRCATCATATACCACGATATTCTGTGGCCTAGTAGTTAAACTATTCACCTGGGAATTACAAGTTCTTCACAATTAGAAAAAGGAACTGCAAATAAGTTCATGCTAGCTGAGTTGGATAAAGGGAAGCGGGAGCTGCGCTGCAATTATCTTCCAGTCGTACTTTGTGAAAAAGGCTGATCTAACTCCAGGAGAAGGTGCAGGACCATGAAATTGGAGAGAGAAAGAATAGCATTCCTTCATCCCTAGAGAAAGGGATTTAGTACACTTCTTCGGCATTAACTAGCTTGAAGTGACTCCTGACTAAGACTTTTTCCCAAGGAATCCCAGAAATTGCAGAACGGGATTGCAGATTTCCATGCACTGTTTAGGAGTCTAACACCAAACTCTGGTSTCTGACTTTCCATAAGCAGTAGGGCAACTAATGCCTTTAGTTTTTAGTCTATAAAATGTAAATAGTATTATGACTTGGGATGCTGTGAGTAGAAGACTGTAGGATACTCAGCTACTGATGTGAGCAGCTGAACTGCCATGGATAAAATGCTCAAACACTGACTCATAACACAAAGTTGAAGAAGAAATTTGAACTTTAAGATATTCATGGCTGTGTTCTATACATCTTATTGAAATGGCTAGCTGGGAAAATAATAAAATTAACAGGGATAAATAATTTTGCAATAAATACCCTTTTTTATCTCTTGGCAAGCTATGAAATACCATGCTTCCGGAAAGAACATATTTTCCACAGTGTAGCAGAGGATTAATTTGCTCTCTGTTAAAGTATTTTACATTTATTTATCAAACTAAGTGCTGTAGATTGCCCCTTTCCTTCCTCTTCTCTTTGCCTTCCTCTCCCCTCTGCCCTTCTGAAAAGGTTACGGTCATCGGAAAGGAAACTGGTGAGTAATGCAAAAAGATATGTTCATCACACTGCATATGGCAAATGGCATGTTCTCTCTCAAATGTGGTCTTAATGCCTAACAGTCTGAGTTACTAGTTCAAAACCAAAATGAAAAAGCAGGAAAAAAAAAGATTAAAGACACAGATCTTTTAATCTTTTAAAGTACTCAGGTGCTAAATCCCACTGATTTCAATGGGAATTAGGCACCAAAGTACTTTTGAAGATCTAGGCTATACAGGCTCATTTTCTACTAAATTACACTATTGTACTTCTATTGGCATCAGTATATTTTACTTGTGTAATGGAGTACAAAGGCCCAATTTATCATTTTTCCTCTGGGCTCACATTATTCATGTTATGGTGAAGTGTATTTGTACTTATTGATTCAAAGCTGTTTCAGTCCCATGACCTAAACACAGCAAACCCAGGACAATGAATCTCAAAAACACTCTCAACTCATTTTGAGATGTAATAGCATAAATGCTTCTTGTGAAGAGCTGAAAKTCTCGTCAGTGGAGAAAAGTTGATTGTGTTGAACTATGCATGAAATTATAAAGAGAGGATAAGAAATCACATAGCATTGTGAATGATGGCATTCAGAGAATTTTAAGGCTGCAAAATCAAGAACACAAATGTTGGGGAAATGCTAGAACTAGGCCTGTCTTTGCAGTCTTAATATGACTCCAGTCAGAGTATATAGTGTGAAAGTGTCTTTAAGACAAGATTTCATATAACCTGTTACAGTCCCTGCCTAATTTAACAGTGCGAATGGTTGGTACTCACAAAATAAGTAATAAGTAGATACTTATTTTTACTATCTTTATTTGAGACATGGCCCTCCCCCTTGTTTCCTTTGCAAAATTCAAACGTCATACTGAAGGTAGAAATACTGATCTCGTCATTACTTTTTAATGGTACTCTGGCCTAGTATTAGAGTGCTTCCTAGCTATTAATTTATCTTAGCTAGTAATTTATTTTCAGTGTATGTTAAAAGATGTCCTTATCCTTGTTCTACAGATGGAAGAAGTGAGGAAAGAAAAGACTATTGTCAGAATTTCCAAGTTAATTTGATGTGCTTAAAACAAGATATTTAGAGGGTGTTTTTTCATTATTTATACCATTATATAATCCTGTGGAATGAGCTGGTAGGAAAGATCCCGTGGGCTTGGGGAGTAATCCTGAGTGCTTTTTGCACCTGTATAAAACAGACCTCAGGGTCCATATAGTGATCATAAAATGAGCAGCACATGATCATCTGGGAGAAGTCTGATTTAAGGAATTTCTGAAATCATACATTGACAGTGTTGCACAGAAACTCTATAGCAGAGGTAGGGCTAAAAAATAATGCAACAGATGGTGTGGGTGAGAGTCCGATTCACTCCACAGCCCCAAGTTGTTCCCTGGGCTTTTAGACGGCCCAGGCGCTAATTGAAAGGGAGGTGCCATTGGTGGGAAAAAGTGTTAAATTTGACATTCTTTAACTATGTAACAAAGTAATTTCATGCAATTTTTTACAAAAGGTAGTCTATAAAGAAGTATAACTCATGTGTGAACCTGTTTATCCAAAGCAGACAACAGGAGCAGTGATCTCACTGCTTCCTCCTTACCAGGATGCTAATTGTTAAATGTAGAACGATGTTTGTAGTTCTTCTGACTTGGTTGTTTGAGGCTGACTTGGCCTTTCTTAAGCCATTCTGTCGCTAGAGTTAAAAATGGAAACTCAGGYATCACCCACACTATTTCTGCCAAAAATATCAAACATCAGCTTTGATAATACCTTTTTTCATGCGGTCATTTTTTTGTGGTATGAAATATAATACTTTTAGTATTATACCTTGATTCTTGCCTCTGCCTACTCTTAATACTAATTCTTAAATGAAAAGGTCAGCAAAGTGAAAAGAATTCCAGCATCTTGACTTTTATTTTATTTATTCTAATTATGTAGATTATGAAACTGAACTTTTTTTTGTATAAACCCTTCTTGTCAGTGAACATACTACACCTTTTCCATTCTGGCAAGTGTTCATTCAAGCTGTCTGAAGTGATCTGTGCATAGTTTAACTCCTTTTGAGGACATTTTTTGATATGGATATAAAAATAGATTGCATCTTCTGCCCTTAGATGCTGGGGAACTGATAGAGGCTGATAAATATCCAGACATCAAAACTGAATGGAATCAAAACATTTCTGTTAGAAGCACAAAGACAAGACTTGTTTTTTTCATGCAAGTAAATATAATAAGGATGCTATTTTTTTTATACCTCCCCCAAATGTCTGTGCCTCTAACATGCCATAAGGGATGAACTACTGTTTTAACAACCTCTAGAGGGTTGCTTCTAGAAGCAATTGCCCTTGGTGAAGAGTATATTTGCAAAGGATCTGAATGACCTTTTACTTTGAGCCAGGTAGGTGCTATTGGTATGTGATTTTGCTGGAAAACTCCTAAAAAGTCAGTTATATTGTCTGTCGCTGCATGTACAACTGCACTATAGGAATCTCTGAAAATGAATGTTGCATGAAAATAATACAAATGATTCAATATTGTTGCATCAAAATTTCAGAATTGTGATACTTTATTGATATCATAAGGTCTGTAAAARCACAGAAATGAGGGTGGGTTGCCTGTGTTCTCTTTCATTCAAAATGGTAGCACACATGTAATTGCTGAGCTACACTCATAAAAGCTGTTTCAGATCTTGAAGATACAGAGAATTTGTGTTCCTCTTTTTTTTTTTTTTTCCCTCCAGTTTGTTGTCCTCCTAAATCACTAGTCTATAAGCTATGGAGAAGTGCATAACCCAACTGAGTTTTCAGGAAAAAATACTCATCTGAGTTTCATCCCTAAGATGTGGAATATTTCTTGAAATCCTGAAGTTGTCAAGGGGCAGAGAATGTCATTTCTGACCCAGGTGTATTAATGATTGGCTCCTCATAATACATCACTCGTGGTACTTCAGATGCAGCGTGACCTAAAGGATGAAGGCTTACRAGAAAACAAGAGGCTGGATTATGCAGTTATTACAGGGGAGTCTACTCCAGGGGAGTAGAATTGGAACGGGAGTTTTGTTGCTATTTGCTTCCACCTTAAAAAAAAGATGAACAAAACACCAATCCTARATAATGGAATGCTGGAATGCTGTCATGGATGGCTATGTGCTTTTTAGGAAAGACAGGCCAGGAAGTTGAGGTGGTGGAGTTGCTCTTTATGTGAGACWGTAACTGGAATGCATCGAGCTCTGCCTAGGCGGGGAGGAGGAGGAGGCAGTCGAGAGCTTATGGGTAAAGATCGGAGGGCAGGCTAGCATGGGGGACAMTGTTGTGGGTGTSTACTACRGGCCMCCTSACCAGGAAGAGAAAGTTGATGAGGCCTCCTACAGGCAGCTGGAAGTAGCCTCATGATCACAGGCCCTGGTTGTCATGGGGGACTTAAAGCACCCTGACATCTGCTGGAAGGATAACACAGCAAGGCACAAACAGTCCAGGAGGTTCCTGCAATGCATYGATGATAACTTCTTGTCRCAAATGGTGGAGGAGMCTRYGAKGAAGGGTGTCCTGCTGGATGTTGTCCTTACCAACAGAGAGGGACTGGTTAGAGATGTGAAGGCTGGGGGCAGCCTTGGCTGCAGTGACCACGAGATGGTGGAGTTCAGGATCCTGCAGGAAAGAACTAAGGCAACAAGCAGGATTGCAACGCTGGACTTCAGGAGAGCRGACTTTGGGCTCTTCAGAGACCTAATTGGAGGAATCTCATGGGTTAAGGTCCTGGAAGGAAGGGAGGTCCAGGAGAGCTGGCCAGTATTCAAACATCACTTCYTCCAAGCTCAAGAGCGGTGCACCCCTATGAGTAAGAAGTGCAGCAAAAGGGGCAGGAGACCTGCATGGGTGASCAAGGAGCTCTTGGCCAAATTCAKACAGAAGAAGAAAGTACACAGAATGTGGAAGAGGGGACAGGCTRCTTGGGAGAATTGTAGGAATGCAGTCAGAGTATGTAGAGATGCGGCGAGGAAGGCTAAGGCCCAGCTGGAATTGAGTCTGGCAAGGGATGTCAAGGACAACAGGAAGGACTTCTTCAAATACATCAGCAGCAAGGGGAGGACTATGGAAAATGTGGGCACACTACTGAATGGGGCAGGGGCCCTGGTGACAAGGGAAACAGAGAAGGCAGAATTACTGAATGCCTYCTTTGCTTCAGTCTTCACTGCTAAGGGCAGCCCTCAGGAATCCTGCAGCCTGGAGGCAAGGGGGAAAGTCTGGAGAAGGGAAGGCTTTCCTTTGGTTGAGGAGGAWAGGATTAGAGACCTTCTGGGCAGGCTAGACATCCACAAATCCGTGGGCCCAGATGGGATGCACCCAGGGGTACTGAGGGAGCTGGCGGATGTTGTTGCCAGGCCACTCTCCATCATCTTTGAAAAGTCATAGAGAACTGGAGAGGTACCTGAGGACTGGAAGAAAGCCAATGTCACTCCAGTCTTCAGGAAGGGCAAGAAGGAGGACCCAGGCAACTCTAGGCCSGTCAGCCTCACCTCCATCCCTGGAAAGGTGATGGAACAGCTCGTTSTGGATGTCATCTCCAGACCTATGGAGGAGAAGAAGGTGATGAGGAGTAGCCAGCATGGATTCAGCAAGAGGAAATMCTGCTTAACCAATCTGATAGCCTTCTATGGTGGAATGACTGTCCGGGTAGATGAGGGCAGAGCAGTGGACGTTGTGTACCTTGACTTCAGCAAGGCTTTTGACACTGTCTCCCATAACATCCTCCTAGAGAAGCTCAGGCCATGTTGGTTAGATGAGTGTACAGTGATGTGGATTGAGAACTGGCTGAAAGGCAGAGCTCAGAGGGTCGTCATCAGTGGCATGGAATCTATTTGGAGGCCTGTGGCTAGTGACATCCCCCAGGGCTCTGTACTGGGTCCCATCCTGTTCAACTTATTCATCAGTGACCTGGATGAGGGGACAGAGTGCCGCCTCAGCAGGTTTGCTGATGCTACCAAGCTGGGAGGAGTGGCTGACACACCTGAGGGCTGTGCTGCCATTCAGAGAGACCTGGACAGGCTGGAGAGATGGGCAGAGAGGAACCTCCTGAGGTTCAGCAAGGGCAAGTGCAGAGTCGTGCACCTAGAGAGAAATAACCCCAGACACCAGGACAAGCTGGGGACTGACCTTCTGGAGAGCAGCTCTGCAGAGAAGGACCTGGGAATGCTGGTGGATGACAAGTTGACCATGAGCCAGCAATGTGCCCTTGTGGCCAGGAAGGCCAATGGTCTGCTCGGGTGCATTAGGAAGAGTGTTGCCAGCAGGTCGAGGGAGGCGATCCTGCCCTTCTACTCAGCCCTGCGGAGGACTCATCCTGAGTCCCCTGTGTCCAGTTCTGGGCTCCCCAGTCCAAGAGAGACATGGAGCTACTGCAGAGAGTCCAGCACAGGGCTATGAAGATGATCAGAGGGCTGGAGCATCTGCCCTATGAGGAACGGCTGCGAGAGCTGGGCCTCTTCAGCCTGGGAAAGAGAAGACTGAGGAGGGATCTTCTCAAGGTGTACAAGTACCTGAAGGGAGGGTGTCAAGGGGATGGGGACAAACTCTTTTCAGTTGTCCCGTGTGACAGGACAAGAGGCAATGGGCAGAAACTGAAGCACAGGAAGTTCCGCCTGACTGTGAGGGAGAATTTCTTCCCTGTGAGAGTGATGGAGCACTGGCACAGGTTGCCCAGAGAGGTTGTGGAGTCTCCTTCTCTGGAGATCTTCAAGAACTGCCTGGATGCAACCCTGTCTACCATGCTGTAGGTGACCCTGCTTGAGCAGGGGGCTTGGACTAGATGATCTCCAGAGGTCCCTTCCAACCTCACTGATTCTATGAATTCTATGAATAGTCAGAAAGACCTGAATATGAAGGATATGAATTTTGTTACAGAGTGGGCTGTRAAAGCCATAAACTCACATTAGATTTTATTTTGTAAAATAATAATTTATGTTTGTCTCCCTTTCTGTGATGCATCTGATCCTGACACAGGCAGGARCCCTAAGTAAAGTGGACTATTCTCTGATCAAATAGGAAAAGTATGTAATGTTTCAGGCAGTTGGTATTATAAAGCAGTGGTCGTSTACTAATAGGGGTTGATTACATAAAAAAAAWYCCTGAAAATTCATACGTCTAAGTTAAAACAAAAAAAATATATAGCTGTCTACTGGTTTCAGACATACAAGTTTTAGCTCTGTTCAGTTCAATTTCTTTGCAAAWTTGACATTCATTCTGCTTATTCTCAGGACCAAGCTCCCACACTGGCTAAATTCCCATTTTAATTACTTCATATCCATACCTGTGTAGAAAAATAAGAAGATTGTGCCCATCCAAAAAATATTTGAAAGCCTTTCAGAGACTGTGGTAAGTGCTTATCCTTCCCTAATTATACTTCTTTACAACAAATGAAGCAGAGGACTTGTTTGGGGGTAATTTTTAAGTTCTTTGCAGCAAAGCATACTGTTTTGTRTAGGGAAAAATATTAACCTAGAAGAAATAGTCACCTCATCTCATTTTTATAAGCTAGACTTTCAGTTTGCTTTCTATTTACAAATTGGGACATATTTAAGCTCCCATATAGGTGCAGAAGTGTCTTTGGGAAGGCATCTTCTTTGGGGAAGTTGCCTCTTGGGCTTCCAGGATTCCTACATTATTAAAGTCTATAAAACTTGATCCTGCAGGGTGCTGCACACTTTGGCCTTGATCTACAAATCACTGAAGCATTTTGGTGGAAGCTTTTCACAAGCCTATATACAGACACACTTGGCTTTTTATAGTTTTAACTGTAATTGACAGGACAACAGAGCAATCTGAGCAAGCTGTTAAAAAGCAAGGATCACTCCAGCCGTAGGGCTGAAAAAAAATCATTTTTTTTTTCTGAAAACAACCTGAGGGTTATTTTGAAGGTTGTAGTACAATACAACTCAAGATCTGAAAGGATGAGGAATCTCTGTCATGAAAGGAAATAAATATTTAAGTGGAATTAGCTTGTTTATTTCTCAGTGTTAATGGCTTTCAATTTTCGGTTCGTGTAGGCTGCTTTTGTGGCTTGGATCAAGTGCCTTACCAAGGAGGGTAAGTATCGTTCTCCTCATTTTACATTGGCATAGAGAAGTGAGGTGACTTGGCTAAGCTCAATTAGCTTAGCCATGCTATAGCCAGRCTTTGAATCCTGAAGAAAGGTAAGCAAATAACAGCTCTTGTGTGAGAAATATGCTGTAAAAGGAGGGAGCGCTCGGTGACACTGTCTTCAGGGAGCCAAAACTGATGAGCRTCTGCTGAATTCCACCTCAAAGAAGATGGTTCTGGAGCAGAGCAGATCATTAGGTGTCTTAATGTTTTATGCTAATGGTAGTCACGTGAACTTAATGTTTTAGGAGACATGTATTACAAATACACGCATACACACACACACACATATATATATACACACACATGTATAGTGTTAAGATCCTGTGGAAACCCTAAATGAAGCAGCAGCTGTCTGGGAGTTCCCAAGATCTAATATCTAGGCCTACCTCAGATTTTAAAGACCTATATTTTTTTGAAGAACTTTAATTAATTTAGCTAATTAAGCATATTGGTGAAGTTTACTAACTGTCTATAAAGTGATTGCTTAAATTTAGCTAAATACTTTTGGTATCAAAAAGCACAATAGAATGTTGCTTGAAAACTTTTTGACAGATTGGCAGATTGCTTGCTTCTTCATCACACCAGCCTATCCCAAATGCTTTACAGGGCAAACAAATGTTAACGTAGCAATAGTTATACTAATTATTCAACAGCCAAGAATCTAAAAAACAATGATTAATTTAGTTTTCTGTTCCTCTTGTGAATAGAGCTGGTCTTTTTTTTTTTTTTTTAATGGAAATGCTGTTTTTATTCAAAGTAAAATTGAAAATATTTCAATTTGTGAGTGAGAGAGGAAAGGGTTGCTGGTACTGACTTGGTCTCTGGGACTTACTTGCTCTCTGAATTGAGAAAGCAATACACGTTAGAGAAAGCCAGTGCCCAAATCATGTACCTGCTGCTATTCCAGAATGTGCTTCTCTCACTGTCTTCTATTAAAGCTGTCCTGTTCTGTGTAAACAAATATATTCCAGGCTTCAGAGAAATAGACTGAGTCAGGCATAGAAAGGTTGGAGGTTGCTGGTATCTCAAATGCTAGATAAATGCCTTGCACTTGGGCTGAATAGTCAAAAACATTTACATGTAAGAAGAAAAATGTGTCCTCCAAGCCTCAGGGAGCAAAATTTCTTAGGATACACATTGTGGCAGCGACAAAAAATGATGAGAGGGAAGAAATAAGAATGGCACCTGGAAGAGGAAGGCAGCAGTTAACTTCAGCTCTGGACAAAGCAAAACACAGCACAAGCAGCAAGGCAAAGATGGCTTGTGGTTGCATTCTTTCCTACCCTAACATCTGACAGAAAGCAAGGACAGGGACTGAAGCAACTTTCTTTCTGATTTATCTGTCATTTGTGGGTTCAACTCTTAACATTTATATTCCATTAATATTGTAGTTTCTTGACTGTATGAATATGAAATCTAATCTGTGCTCTCCAGAGGAAATCACTGTAACACTTGAGCATGTTACTGTTGATTTGGGTCAAATATTGATTTTTTTCAGTATGCCAGTACCAATCTGTACATTTTAATTTAATACAAAATACAAGGAACTGAGACTTCACAGAAACTAGAGTTATACAGATATAGACTTCATTTTCTCAGGGCTACTATSTCTCAGTCTGCTAACTGACACAGGGAACAATAGAGATAATTTAGTATTTTAAGAGACAGCTAGGCTGCTGGATTGAGATAGCCCATATTTATACTGGTTCTGATAAAACTGAGAAGCGATCTTTTAGCTGAAGACAGTCCAGAGGAGCCTAAGCAAGGCAGCTTTTGAAGAGTAATGTTGCAGTAGGAGGGATTGGTTTGGAGCAGTAAAACTGATAGAAGGGAACTGATTTAGTAGTTCATTATTGTGGTGCATAGTAAAACAAGGGTCAGAGATGCCAAATCTAGAATGTCTCTGGCCGTGRACTTTAGAAAATAGATTGGCCTTGCCAAACAGCAAATATAAATAGAAAATGAAAGCAAACAAGTATATCTGGAACTAAAGACTCRTATCAGACATTTAATACTCAAGTAGCACTACTAGGTTCATGGAAGTGATGGACTTGTCTGGACATTCAGCTGAATTCCAGATCATTTCTAAATATATACTACTGAAACTTGGAGACAGTACAGGGAGAAGGTTAGAGAAATGTGAGAATGGATTTCACTGATTAAKTTATAGGGGAGAAATTAGGAAGTATTGTGGATGCCCAAGTTTGAAAGTTTTGATCTGTTATATAGGATATGATGGTTCTGTTTGAAAGAGGTGGAAGGAAACTGTGTTGTTTCATGTATCTCCTGTGAACTTGTATGTTGTTTCTGTAATAGGTTTTCTAGGTTCTGATCCTGAGTTGTATCCTCAGCATGGGGATTCTAGTAACTCTCACAACAGATTGATTCTTAGTGAGTAGAGTTCAGATTGTGAAGTTTGTTTTGTTACTGATGCTTGCTCTTGCAAGCAGATTCACTGAGACTAGTTGAATTACTTGAATTACTTGATTGATTAATTTCAGTAAGATGTCCACAGTCTTGATCCACTTTGCAAAGTTAGATTTAATTGTGTCTGAAAAGAAATGGAGCCGAAGCAAAGTACTATGGGAAGACTCTTAAAGGCTTCCATGGATATGCGTTCATTGTAGGCTAAATTCAGATTCTTATCTGAGGTTTGCCTCAAATTTCCCCAGCTAGTCACATGCCTTTGAATCCATGCCTGCCTCTCTGTTGAATCCGGACATAATTGTTCAGAAGCAGCTTAGAGAGAGTCTGTGTTGAGTTTTGAGGAAAGTTCTAACCTGTCTACTTTGCAATGAGCATGCAAGTGAAATCAGTGAATTCTCTAGTGCCATTCCCAGAGTTTGGGACATCTTCCCTTCTTCTTCCTTGTCTTGTACCCACCAGAAGCAACATGCATGTGTATTCGTGTACAGTTGTCATTTAAACCTTCGTTTCAGATACCCTGCCTCGTATCTGAATGGCTTTATTCGGCCCTGAAATACCCAAAAACTCTTAGTGCAAAACCTAGTGTCATGCTAATGAATTTATTTAGCGAGAGCACACAGTGAAGGTGCTTCCACTTSTTTCAGAACAAAAGAAATAGGGCTTGGGGTAAAAGTTTGAGAGCCGTTGATCTAAATAACAACATTGGGCAAGTCTGGCAATTAACCATTCACCAAGGATTTGTGCAACCATCCTTTATTGCTGCACGTACAGAGATCACCCTCATCYGCAAAATTTGGGGCTGGTCTCTCTTTCAGATGAAAGTCTGTGATCAGCACTGGGGAGCCCCACAGCGGGAGAAGGGAAGAAGGATCAGTCCTGACATGAGCGGATGAGCTGGGAGCTATCCTGGGCCAGGTTCTAAGCTGCTGCTGGAGATGACTGTAGAGAAGAAAGAAGCAGCAGAGCCAGAGTCACAGACCAGTAAATGTCTGCTGCTATCTTTAAGACTGTTACTTGAAGAGATGACAGCAAGAGTGGGAACATTTCCCAGACCATCATCAATGCAATAAGTGCTAGAATAATTTTTGCACTGTTATATTCTGAGTCACCTCAGATGGAGTTGCAGGAGATGCTAGGGCCTTTCCTTTGACTTCTATTCATCCCCTGTCCTGAATAATCCAAGACAGATCCACATATGATAAAGATTTAAGCATGGAAATAACAGTTTACTCTAGCTATGTCTGAACTGACTATGAAGCTTGTGATCTCTTCCCCTGCCTCTCCCAGAAAACATAAAGGGATATTTTCCAAAGCATTTTTTTCTGTTCATAAGTCTATTATTCAGGCAGGCTCTTATGCTGACATTATCATTACAGCAGTGTCCCAGACAATGCAAAAATCTCAGAGACTGCACTAAATGAAAATGTCTCTTGATGTTTGTCGTATTTCATCTCCTTCTGTTCTCCAGCCATAGGTCTGGGAAACGGAGGCAATTTATTGTATTGCTTGCAATCTGCTGTTCCTTAGTTCAGCAACCTATTAATCTATGTGCAAATTTTCCCCATTTTCATTTGGCTAGTGTTGCTTGATAAAATTTTATTTTACTTAGAAGGAGCTGAAAACAATCAACAAGATTCCTGGCTGAAAGAAATTTCCAGCAACTTCTGCAGCTACCAGCCTTGCTTGTATGGTGACAGGCTGCCGAGTCAGCAAGCCATGAAATCTCTCTCTCTCTCTCTCGAGTAAATAACTTGTTTTTTATTGAGAGTTCGGAAAAACCTCCCTCACATCCAGCTAGTCCTGGAAACAGTACCTTGATCTGATTTCCCTGATATGCCCTTTTTTCTGCCTTTTTGTCTTTAGCTCACCCTAAAGCTTTCCCTCCTTCCAGTTTTATTGCATTGGCTTTATGGGCTATGGGTCAGTCACGTCATCTTTGGATGTACATTTTCCATCTGTCAAAAGATGGAAGGTTTAACTAGTTAGAACTTATTTGCAGAGTACTTAGCACAATTCTCAGGTACTGTCTGGTGAGTTTCCTACACTGTTGCAGTATGATTTCATCTTAACTGTTTATTCAAATCACCCTCTCAAAATTCAAGGATCCTAAGTCAATTTTTCGTCTGTGGTCACTAGACTTTGCCAACTACTGAAAAACACTGAAGCTCCCTCCACTTTTGGTTCATGCAAGCACACACCGTAGTATAGGCACCATGTAATTTAGTCCCTGCATCAGGAACCTAAGCTCCCATAGAGTCAACGGAGCAACCGAGGAGCTAGAGGAAGGAGAATGTGCAGGAGAAATGAGCATGAAAAATAGAAATAAAAATGTTAGTGACCACATACTGCTGCATAATGCATCAAAAAGTTTGAGCTGCTTTCTGAAGGCTTGATTGACTATTCACTGAAAACAAGCTTTTAGATCAGCACTCGGTTTAGATGTGTAAGGTTGGTGTGAATACCTGCTCACTTCTCCTCTGCCCCTCAAGCTCCTTTAATAAGGAGAAAATTGATTCCCAGTTTCTGAACAAAGGTCTGTAGCTAGGAGAGAGCATGGTCTCCCTGACTGAGTAACAGCTGGGGAAAAATGAATAGACCATATGTCGGGGAGCAGCAGCCAGAACACTGGGACAAAGCTGTGGACCACTGCCAGGCTTTATGGGTAAAGTCATGGCAGTCTGGGTGAGAGGAGGAGGGAGAGTACTCAGAAATAGACTTTCAGGGGCCTGCACTGGCCTACATTTTAAGGAGTGCAATATATAAATTCTAAACAAAAGAAGTAAGAGGACTTATTTTCAGAAAATTACTTGAAAGAGGTGAAAGTCAGATGGATCTGAGCATCCTTGTCAAATAACTTGCCTAGTTCCCTTGCGGCTTCCTTTTTTCACCTGCACAGTCATTCTCAGGAAAGCCTAGACAATTCCAGAATGTTATCCATGGGATTCATTGGCTACTCATTTCCTTATTTCTGCTTTTCCACCCTTAGTCCTTGTTCTCCACAAGCCAATTTATCAATGTCTCTCCTGTGATCTAAACTCAATGGCAGAATGGGGTCTTGTTAGGGTAATATAACTAACAGCTGTGTAACAGTTCTGCAGCCTCTGGAAGAGGAGCTGAGTTTGTAAAGCCTTTTATGCAACAGGAATTGATCTGCAAAAAAGGTACTCTGAACCTTTTTTACCACCTACCTAGAAACTGATTACATATGCCAGTCTGTTCCAGGCCCACTGAGGAGGGCCTCRCTGGTGATGTATAGTTTTATGAGAAGTGGAATGGAGAGCTGAAGCTAATGAACTCTGTTAGCTCTGGGAGAGATTAAAAAGGAGCAGCAGCAGCCCTCAGGCAAAATAGAGACTCAGACCTGGACCCAGAGTGTAACCCCATGAGCTATGGGACACAGCCAGTTTTTTCATATGAAATATTACTGTGAACTGGGACAGTTGGGAGCCACTGGCCTGTACTATACTTTTTGTTAAGTCTTGATCAGAGAGTACACACCTGATCAATCTTATCCTGTTCACATGTTAGTTGATGATCAACTTGATAAGTGATGAGGCAAAATAGAATCTTAGTTCTAGGAAAAGTCAAAGTTTTAGAGTAGGGCTGTTCATTCTGGAAAGAATATAGGGATAGTTTAAAAACTGCACTTGGATTTTTTAGTAAGAATCACATTCATCATACTCCTAATTACATTTCTTTAATCTGACAGATCTCTTTGAAACTTTGTACTTTTAAAGGGAGTACCTGCTTAGACACACTCAAGCAAAAATAGTGAAACTGTTCACATTAATCGATTGTGACTGATGTAAATGAAACCTAATTGCCTATGTTTCTGATATTTGTGTGTTTAACAGACCTAAATGAAAGCATTTGGAAGAAAAATTCTTATGCTTTCTTTTACACCTAGTTGGCTATTCCTCTGTAATCAGTCATTTTAGATTCTAGATAGCCAGTGTACTGTAACTTGTCATATATTGGCTTATAATGTTTAAAGGGGAAAATAAATGAGAATACCCCTCTGGAATGCCAGTGATATCTACCAAATTTCTTCTTACATATGCAAAACAAAATGGATTGTTAAAAATAATCCCTGAAGGATGGCGCCTCTTTTGTCAGTTTTTTACCTGACAATTTTCTACTACTCTGAGAGAAAATTGCTCATTAATCTCCAAGGAGCGACCAGTTTTTCAAAACAGTCACTCAACTATGCTGCCACTGTTAATTTTTTAAGCATTATAGGTGCCATTAATTGCTTACTGTGGTTGGTAATAGCAGTAATCCTCTTCAAATGGGACATTAACTCCAAAACAAGTCATTAGTTCACACATTGTAATTAATGCTTACTTTTCAAGAGGTAACCATCATGCCTTCACAGGAATTGCAAAGGCCAACGTATCACTGGAGATTTGAGATCTCGCTCTTTAATATTTGTATCTAGTCTAAAAGATATTAATATTTTTTACTGAACATTATTTTATTAGTAACTGCTTGTATTTGCAGCAGTAGACATAGTAAAGGTAAGGGGATTTGACCTTCACTTTGAGCATGAAGAGAGTTTTCCCTTTTTTCTTCCCTCCAGCTTTTTGCTCCCTAAGGTAGAAAAAAGGAATGGCTGCCTCAGATTGCTTCCTCTCAGATGAGTGAGATAGAACCAAGTTTGGTCTCATGGAGGGAATGCATTGAGTCATCTTTTGGAGCAGGACAAAGCCTGAGAACAGGTCACCTTGTGAAGGAGAGRGATTCCAAAAGAAGGGACACTATAATTTTTCTCCTGCCCTAAGATACAACATACCAAGTGCTGCTGGTCAGCAGAACAAGGGACTCCAGTAAAACACTTTATTGACTGCATCTGATACATCAGCTCATGTGGAAGAAGAGAGGTTGTGGTATTATACTGAATAAATGCATTTTCTATGTCTATTTGAGGGGTGGAACTTAAAGCAGATACCAGTTATGATTGTTTTATGCTTGGTATAGAAGACTTAACAGGTCTAGAGAAAGCARTGGAGGATCTGGAACAGAGGCTGGTAGCTGAAGCAATTTTATGTAGTGTTGGTTAGCAGATACTCCCTGTAATTGGAGAAACTTCCTTTGCTAGTGCCTGCTGTGTTGAAGATAGCTATGGGATGAATTTTTTTCTTCCTGCCTTCCAGTTCATTTCACTGCCTGCCTGAGTGAGGCCTTCCCTTCTTGGTAMCGAGTGTCTGTAAAAGGGAGGTTGTGGATTGGTTGGGGTGGAAATGACAGGAAAGAAAGTATTTTCCTGCCTTGTCCAGATCACACATTACCTTTGCCACCTCTGTTCATGTCCAGTACATCTCAACCCCAACCGAATGAGAGGTGAAGGAAGAAGGAACAGTTGAGCTTCATGGAAAAGAAGAACCTGCTAAAACTGGAGCTGCCGGATGTGGATGTTGTCCAGCAAAGTCATGCCTTTGTTTTAGTTTTAAGGCAAAGAGATGGAGGGATCATCTCTCTGGGTCTGTTTCTCACTTCTATAGTTTTCTTGATAGAAGGCGCAGAATCGAGGAGTGGCTGTGCATATGTGGCAATATGGAGCTCAAAATCTCTGCAGTGCAGTTGCTCTTTTTCACTCTTTATACAGCTGTGAAGTCAGCAAAGTTGCTTCTAATTCATTGCAACATGACTTTAGAGTCAGTTCCTTTGATTTTGCAGTCTGGGATATTAGTGACCAGACCCACTGTGTTGAAGTATACGTGCATGGGCAGAAAGGTGGACTGGAAATATATTTGCTTTCACATTTAGAAAAAAGTTCTTTCTTTGGGTTTTTTAGAAAAAAAAATAAATCTGACCTGCAAAATAAACCTCTAGTAAGTAATCTCTAGTTGAGATTTTCAAAAGCACTACATGATTTAAGATACATGGTCTCACTAAAAACCTAAGGAGTCTGTGCTTCTAGGCTGCTAACACATATTTGATATGCCTGTTTATATTGGATTCCTTATAGTAGATTCACTGGTAGCATAGCTCAGACTGGAGGGGTGCTTTGGTMTATCATTCCTCCATGACTAAAATGTCAGCCACTGACACGGTCTCAGATATTTTCTGTTTCTGGAACGTGCTTTTTTCAGAACACTGCTTGGAGGTAGCAAAGGGCACTTCCCAGTGGCAGCTTCTGCTGTTTTGGTAACCTGGAGATGTTTGTAAGTCTTGCCTGCTTTGCTCAGAGACAGTAAACATTCAAACAAAATTATGTGCAAGTAATACTCCCTGCAGAAACTCCAAATAGGGCACTGGAACTTCCTAACTCTGCAGCAAATATGCAGCTTACTTCACCACATCTTTCTTATCTAATTATTCTTTTTCTGTTCGTTCACATATTCTAGGCTACCTATTTATTTATTTTTTAAATCAATTTGCCTATGGACATCCTGGAGTCTGTAGAAAAGGTGGGTATTAAGTCTCTCTTCAAGTGCTTAGCCATAAGGTCATTTGTGTAGTAGTATTTGGGTGATACTGTTGTAGTACTTTATAATGCTCTGTACACATGAAATTCCCACTCCTCCTTTTAATACATTTTACTTGTTCCAGATTTTGGGCATCTTACATTATTTTGACCGTTAGATTTCCAGGCTTTGTTCAGCTGGGGCTAAGTCCTTTAGCATTTTTTTGTTTTTATTTAGAAGTATATGGAACTATAAAAATGGCAGGGGTAGAGAATGATAACACTTAATATAACTGCATACAGTTAAAAAGAGGAAGAGTTTTCTATTAACTTAGAAGAATTTTAGACATCAGATTTTATTTGTCCAGATTTTTAGCATTTTTAGCATCCTCAATATTTTGATTGCAGATATCTTTATCTGTAATAAGCATTGTGACTTGATTATATGTACACTGCAGTATAAATTATAGTAGAAAAGGTTTAATCCTTATATATATATATATTATTGGTTATATGTATATAACCAAATGTAGCAAGGTTTCAAAAGAGTCTTTATTAAGTTGTTTGCTGGCCCAGGAAGACAATTTTCATGTGGTGATACTACATATTGATTACAGTTATTAGCTGTAAGGGCAAAGTTAAGGTTGTTGGTTATATAGTCAAATAGTGACTAAAACTGTAGAAACAAATTTGAAACTGAAGTCATCAGTCTGCATCAGAGTATTTTATTGAAAGAAGTGCTCAGGTCTGTAAATAAAATCTTCTTTGGATTATTTTCAGATTATTTGACTGAAGCTCATGAAAAGAGGCTTTGTTTGTTTTATGGATTTATATGAAGTTTCTCTAAAATAATCTATTTATAAGTGGGCCAGTAGATGATATTCAGCCATAGGGGAATTACTAATTTTCTTACTTCTTTTTTATTCTGGAAGAGACGTAAGTCTGACCTGTTGATAAATTAAGTTATATGTTGTCAGGGAGAACACAGCTTGAAAAAGGGAAAATGAGGGTCTAAAGGCAAGCAAAAATTTGCATAATAGTTGCATGTAAAAGTAAAGAGAAGCTATATCACACTATCATATTATTTAAAACTCTTGATTCTGGATGAGAACGTCACAGACAAATGGATGAAATGTAAGTGGAATTGTGTCTGTATTTGTTWCAATTTAAGCATTTGTTTTCCATAAAGGGAACAGCACTGTGCTTTAAGCAAGCAGACTGCCAAACTATACAGGGAAATGATTTTTCAGCAAAACTGTACATGGGAATGATTTTTCAGCAAAAAACTGTATTTGCCAAGATGTAGGTTCAGCCATCTCCAAAATACTAATAGACTTAATTTTATTCTTAAAATAATTCATAAATTTTCTCTGCCCTCCTGCAAAATAATTCATAAATTTTCTCTGCCCTCTTGCAGTTAGAGATTTCATCCATGACGTGGGAGAACCGTGATCAGTTCCTTTTTTTGCCTAAGGGAATCTGAAGACCCATTTTGCAATACCTGAAGGCTGTGGGGCAAGAGGAAGGCTACTTTTGATCTTTCTTTTTGGATCTCTGATTTGGATGTATAATGAGAGGAAGGGAATAACTGTTCCACTACTGCTTAGAAGGTATTTCGATAGAGCTTTTTTCTCTAGAAATTAATTTATGAAGAGAAGCTGACTGTATTTTTGTAAAATACCAATTGATGTACTAAATGGCCCTCTTGTAAGTCTAAATAATATCATCTGGAAACCTTTAAAAATTTTCAGAGTGTAAATCTGAGCCTTGAAAGAGTGAAGGGCTTGTGATTTCATTCATTCTTGAAGAAGGGCCAAAGTAGCCCAGGACTCCCTTTGGCCTTGGTTAGGTGGAGGTCTGCTGACAGAGGAATCCTCTGTTGGCATCAGTTGAAAAGCAAAAGGACCTGATTTTAGCAAGTGGGGCTTGTTGCTCAAAACACAAGTTTTGAAATGGTCCTCCTCCATTTTGCCCCAGAAGCTCAGCTTTGTTGGAAAAGAGAGCAAAAGACGAGTATAAGAGTCATACTGCTTTTAGAAAGGGCTAGGATCTGACAAGCTTTCAATACTTCCACCACAAATAATTGTTCTCCTTAGAGTAATGCTTCTTCCTGAAGTGATGAGAAGTGTTCCAAGGCCAAGAGAATTCAAAGATTATTCTTATATTGAAAGAAAAGAGTGACTTAATCCAGAAATATTTCTGAGAACACTTTGAAACATTCTGGTGCCAGGTGTCTCTTAGAAAGAGCTGGTGCACCCTAAGCCTGCTTTGAGGCAACAGTAAATACATTTTGTGGAAGAAATTGTTATTTTTAATCACTAAAAATTTATAGTATTTGATAATTTTTTAAAAAAATGTTTTCAGCAGGTATCTATAAAGAAAATATTTAATTTTGATATGAAATAGAAATTTTGTGTTAGATGAAACAACATTTATTGTTATTTTTTCAAGGGCAATAACTGAAAAATAGTCCAAGTTGATCTCAGTGTGTTTTATTTTTCAGTTTAGCTGATAAAAAAAAAATCCTTATTTACTGCAGACTATCACCTTGTGATGGATCCCTGTTGTGAAGGCATCCACATGTTTGCAAAGTTATTCTGAATGTACCTGCATAGCCATTCTTACCTCTGAAAAAATAGCAACATTTGAGCTGGCTGCTATAGTTAAAAAAAAAAAAAAAAAAAAAACAGAACAACAACAAAAAAACCCACAAACACTTAGACACTTAGAGAATACCTATCATTACCATTTCCCTTATAACCCTGTTCTGTGTCAAACTGGGGGAAGAAATGGAAAGAGTGGCTGTGCCCACACTTGCCCTCGTTGCCTGGCTCCCATTTCCTCAGTTTTAGAGAAGCTGAGGAAGTTTTAAGACAGTGCCATTCCAATTTTCCTTCTCAGTTCTAAGGAGCTTTCACATGCAGCAAAAACCCTAGGGAATTTTTTATTCTCTAAGGGAACAGCTCACATAGATAACATGTTTTGACTTGGGAATTGAAGTGAATTTGCCTCCTCTTTAAGAGTAGTCAGCAATAGCAAGTGATGTGAAGGAAGAAATATTTTAGCGTAACAGCAGTGGCAGCATAGGAACATCAATCTGCATAGAACTGGTGATGGGATAGTTATAGAACTGTTATAATTCAGGATTTCAGTGTTGTAAAGTGCAAGTTTGTGGAGACCTTTCTATTCTCACTAGGATGAGAAAATGGGAAAGAAAATGACTTTACAAGTTTGGCAGAACAGAGCCTCTGGTGAGAGGCCAGAGGGAATAGTCTGTTTCATTAGGTCAGCTTGATTAAGTAAGTTTTATCAGGAATATTTGTGCTATCATAACAAAGCTGAATAAACAAAGTAGATAAAATTTCCTGAAGAAGCAGAAGTTGAGAACTGTGGGAAGGGAGGACTGTGGATTTGAGGAAAAAGCTGAGGCTGTTGCAGATGACTCGCCATAAATCCTTTCCTGCAGGYTGTTGATTATTACACTGAACCTGGTGGAAGTTCAAAACATACATCACTTTGCAGGATTTGTTTTGCACCATCTAGAGTAGAGATGTGTGACATGTAAGAACATGATCTCAGAGCTGCAGACAATGTTCCCGAGTCTGCTCCTACAATAAAGCACATGAATGTGTGCTTAAATCTCACTAGAATCAAAAAGACGAAAGTAGTTTACTGAACTGGAGCCCAGAAATGGCAAAATAACCCCTTCTTCTCCCTTCTTCTCCCTTCTTCTCCCTTCTTCTCCCTTCTTCTCCCTTCTTCTCC
>NW_028186979.1:713786-717845 GCF_003343005.1 Rhea americana | reverse complement strand
CCCTTCTTCTCCCTTCTTCTCCCTTCTTCTCCCTTCTTCTCCCTTCTTCTCCCTTCTTCTCCTTTCCTTTCTTCGTTTTTCTTCTTTTACTCCCGCTTCCTCTTCCTCTTTTTCATTCTCATTTTCTTTTTCATTTCCATTTCCCTATTTCTGTAGAGTAGCCACCATTCACTTTCATTTCAAGAGGATGGATGGTAGTTCAGTAGTCATACTGCACACCTTCAGCCCCCTGAATCAAATGCTGAACTGAAATACTGAAATGAGCAAGGGTATGGCTTACTCTTTCCTAACCCCTGACTATATCATTAGGGTGATAATATTATTTAAGTCTAATGTATCACAAAGAAATGGTTTCATTGTTACCCAGTGGAGACCCCATAACAATGCCACAGTGACTGAGGCTATAATGAGGAACTGTAAGATTTCAATGGTAGAAAGAATTCATTGCTAGTCTATGACCCCATGATGAAACCATTACAATGCAGTCAGAGATATGAAGTTATTATGGGGAAACTATTTCATACCAAGTCTATAAGGACCTTTCTGATGGTGCCATTATGAAGCCATTACAATGTGAGGTTATGATGGCAAAATGGTTTCAATGAAACCCTATTATGGTTTAAAAACAGAATTAAATGGTGTCAGGGGAAGTTATTCCTCCTTTCAAAGCCTAAAGAAATTAAGCAGGATCTTGCTCTCCAAACCAAAACAAGTATACATTGGAAGTACGCATGACTGACACTTGATCAGAAGGAGAGAAATTGTATTCTCTTGCAAATAGTTGACTAAAATTTCTACTAGCAAGAAAATAATGGTCACTGAGTGTCTAAGATAGTCTTTAATTAAGTATATAAAAATGAAATACCATCCCCAGATAATAGTTTACATTAAATAGCATTCTTCTGGATCCTCATGACTATTACAGATTAGTATATTACCGCTTCTTATTTTTCKTGTGGTTGTGTTGTTTCTGACTTTCATTTGCTCTGATAAGGGTAGCCTTTTCTTACCTCAAAAATAAATTAAAATTCCACTACCACTCCCAGTCTAGGATTTTGAGTGACAACTGAGACTGACTGTCAGTGTAAATAGTATATTTCAAAACTGAGTAAAAATTCCCCTACCTAAGACTGACATCTCATCAGTAATATAGTTACTAATCATTTGATATAAAAGCTAGCCTGATCTAATCACCTACTCTATCATTAGTCCTAGAAGAGAATAAAATGTATATTTAAAAATTGTTTTGGATAATACCATCCTGGTTTCGGATAATTAGAACAGTATTTCCACTAAGAACAAGATACCTAAATGTACTTCTGAGTTTTCAGGTGGAATTACCTAAATTCTTGTTGGTGTTGTTTCATTTTAGATGAACTGCATATTTATTATTCAAAAAGTTTAACTAGAGCTTATCTGATAGCACAAGGGAACCTGCGACTCCCATGCAGATCCTCTTAACCAAATGTCCGCTGAGTGTCCTGGAGTGGATGTCCTGGTCCATAAGGCCATGAATTCTATCCCAAAGCCAACAATGCTTTCCAACTGAAATGAAAAGTTTTTGCAAAACGTTCCAGGTTTGACAAATCTGCTTCTTTCACTCT
Organism: Rhea americana; assembly: GCF_003343005.1. Classification (NCBI taxonomy): domain Eukaryota; kingdom Metazoa; phylum Chordata; class Aves; order Rheiformes; family Rheidae; genus Rhea; species Rhea americana. The sequence goes on along the minus strand of NW_028186979.1, from coordinate 716,241 downwards.
ACATAAGAAAAAATGTTGGAAAATGTTTCCATCAGCTTTAGATAACGCCTGTTGTTATGGGTTTGGAGAGTGACAGTGTTTAAGTGAAATTTCAAAGCCAGTCACTTAGATGGGGTCTGTCTTTATCTGCCTCACCCAATGTGTGTATAAAATGACCTGGCAGGTTGCCAAAGTGGGCCATTCTTTTTATTGCCAAGCTGCAGCATGAGGTGTGAAACCTTGTGAATAGTGGTTGGTGTGTCCTTGTTAATCTAGCATCCATATGTCCAACAACAGCTTGGAGTATAATTGTTGTTTTTTCTGCATCTTTGCCTCTGAAGACTAGTTCTACTAAAGAAGTGCTTCAGGGTGGAAGGGCCAGAATTGTCTTTAGCTGCTGAAGAAACCCAGCACTTTGCAAAAGCTAGAGTAGAGAGTAAAGCCTTGAGCAACAAGAGGTTTCCTTCTGAAAGGTTATCTCAGTGTTTTACATCAGTTTGAGTTACACCTTATGCATCTTCTTGGTGGATATCATGAAATGGATACTCACTGTTCTTTTTTGGACCACATGCTGTTTCAGTACTGTGACAGCAACAGAAAGTTAGATTAGCAAATGACAAATGAGTTCTATATTTCCCATTTCAGATAAACTAGAAATTATAGATTTTTAAAATGATTTTGGTATTAAAAACTATGACCTAGCTATCAGTTCATCAGTCAAATAAATATCATCAAATACCCTAAAGGATGGATTTTGTCTTCTGATGTGCTGTATGCCAGGAGTAAATAAGCTGTCCCACATTTGGTAATGAAAGCCTGTGTGAAATTCTGTAGAAACGTGTAATATTCCAGCATCAGGAGTCCCAGATTCTGCCATTCTCATCCTTTTCAACTTCTTAATGAGTTCAAAACCTGTTTGACATCCTTGGAACAATACCATCAATCTCTGTTATCTCTGGTAATGAGGAGGTTATCCTGGAAAATGGTATAAAATGGATATCACAGGTACTATGAAGCATATTGCAGAGATAGACCTCTGAATAACTCTGTAGGCTGCCAGCTTAGGTCTGACATTGATAGAATTAAGCTTGAGGTGATAATTCTTCCTGGACTCAATGAGTCCTGATGATTACTTGGATATCTGTATCACAGTCCCACTGAGGTAGTTGCTGGGACAGTATATTATCTCAGGCACCGTTCAGGACTGAGTCTGGTTGTATACACCCATGGCGTGTGAGATCCAGGACAATATGAAAGGTGGAGAGCAGCAAAGCGTAGAGCAGAATGGCCCAATAGCATCTCTGTGCGCTCTATTGGCAGGTCATAGTGTTCATCTGAGAACAGAGCCCTACAAAGATGCTTTTCAGATTCTTCATCCTCCTTGCCCTCTTTGAACAAAAACCTTTTAGTTACAGCACTTGCCTGGGAAGTAGGAGTTGTAGTTTCAGTTTTTCTTCAAATGAGAGAATTCACATCCAGTATCTCTTTCTGCCCCCGAAGAGCGCTATGTAGCACGGTGAAACACCTGAACTGTGTCTCCAGACTCTTATATTTAGCTACCGCCAACAAGGTTTATGAGCTGCAGTCTGGGAGAAGGGGGCGAACCTGGACGTCAGAACCTGGACATCAGAACCTCAGACATCATCACKGTGAGTGGTGACGGAGATGCTTTGTCTGATGATTGTTCATACTTATTCTGTGATTAGCCATTATATCAGTATCCTTCTCTTCCTTCACTACATTTAGCTGATGGGCCAATGGCAAAAATTCCTGTTATTATTCCATCCACTACTCTYTTTCTTTTAAATTCTCTTCTGTTTTTTTATAATTTCAGGTCATCTATCACTCCTAGTCCTCTTCTCTTTGGATGGTGACTATTATCTTTGTTTAATTAGCAAATTTCATGGGCACCATCCTCCTTTATCCCCTCCAGAAGTTATTAATGAAGATATTAAATAAGATCTCTCTTATTAAATAAATTTATCTTGATGGATTCTACTAGATCTCTTTCCCTCTCTCTTTAGCTTGGTAACAACACTTTCAAATGAGCCTGGAAGAAATGGCAAATGAAGTGAAATCTCAGTGTTAGCTTCTGAATGAAATGAAATCTAAGTTTATGATCAACTTTACAGACTTCACAGCAATCCACACATATTCCAGTTTGAAGAATAAATTCCCACATGATACTGAAATCCATAAAAGTCACATCTGATGGCTTCTTCTTTGCCTAAAAACAAAAACATTGTAATTATCTTGAAAAATAATGAGTTCCATTCTGGTCATCATTCCTGTCCTATCCATTTCTTTGTTGTTGACTTAATGGAGTATAGAATTGAAACCCAGCTGGATTATTGCAATCTGACTAATAAGTTCTATATGAAAAGTAAGAAACATAAAAGTCATGATTTCTTTGAAAAGATTGGCCAGAGTGGAGAGGAAGAGAGGCTGCTACATAGTGTGGGAAATCACACACACA
>NW_028186979.1:669557-713723 GCF_003343005.1 Rhea americana | reverse complement strand
TTGATATAAATTAATATAATTTATACTGATATCTGTTCTTATGCCAAGCACCATAACGACTGCTGAGTTTCCGAAGGAACTTCAGATTTCTCAGGTTTCCAAAGTCCTGACTCTTTTCGTATTTTTTTTTCATAATTATTGTTACTAAGAAATAGCATTAAGGAGCCTTGTTTCTCTGGCTTTGTCTAAAATGAGGGCTCAGTACACTTTTCTGTGTGTCCTTCAGTCYCATTGAATTGGTGAATCTCTTCCTGGTGGACCAGAGGTTGTGTCCGACTCAGGCACCCAAGTTTCTAAGCAGGCATGCAGAGGGTTGGTTGAATATCCACAGGCTGTCCTAACACATTCAGTCAGGACAGAGAGAAAGAGGTAGAGAGAAGCACACTGGGTTCCTCCAGTTTAAGACGCACTTTAGCCATACTGTATAGTAAGTTTAAAGGTTTAGGTAACAAAAGTTGGGCATTGTGAATTCTCCTTGYACTCTTTTCACTGTTAGCATGTGAATAGCTTGGCAAAAGATAGCCAGTCTTTGAAGTTACCATTTGGGGCTCATTTGCACAAGATTTTCTTCTGATTTTCTTTTTTTGCTTTCTGTTCCCAGGAAACAACTACTAAAGGAAATGCTAAAGTGAAAAAAATAGATTGTAGCCTGCAACAAACATATGGGGATCATCTAACCTTTACAAATATAAGCACCTTGAGTTAATTGCCAGTTGGCTAATTAAAAAGCCAAACTCTTGGGTGAACACAAGTCCTAATTATAGCAAAAAGTATTGTGAGACTGAAGTAAGGAGCACCATTGTATATAGGGAAGAAAAATAGGGTATAATGGATTGTTTACATCTTGTTAAAATCACATCTCGAGCTTACATGAATTGAATGATTGCTTAGATGTTTTCCTGACCTCATTTCTCTTTTAAAAAGAATGATTATAAATACATATACAATTTAAATTGGCAAAGCCAGCAGAAAATMTTTTGCTTATACATTCCTCCTCAGTGCTTTGTACTTTCAGTATGACAATGATTCACAAACACACTTCTTTTAATAATAAATTTACATTCAGAATGTTTTCTTTAAATATGTAAACATTTCCTTTTACTCGATCATGGCAGTGCTACATTCTCCTCTAGCTAATTCTTCTCTAAATGGTTGTTTGTGTCGGTGACATCTGTATTACAGAGACATTTCAAAAGATCCTTATTTCATAGTGCATTTGTATGTGGATTTGTCATTTTTTCAGTTTCCTGGCCTCTTTCCTCTTCCCAAAAGATCAAAAGGGGGCTCTCTAGGAAACCAAGGCAGCAAATATCCACGTCAGAGAACTGGGCTCTTTACAAACTTAGTCATTGAAAGGGTCTCTAAGGCTTTCATGCAGAAAATGCAGGATCAAGTGACCATATCATATACAGAAGAGCTTGGTTCAGTTGATGAAGATGAAAAATACAAACTAGATACTTTTAAATACATGCTGGGTAAAGCCAATGTCAGGCAAAAGTAGTGAAACATTTTCAAGAGGAATCTATAACAGATGCAGAGATATAACATAGAGTAGAAGACAGAGTTCTTCTTMTAAGTATTTATTATTATAATTATTAATAATCCCTGTGTGCATGTGTAGTCAGTGTGCTTTGTCTGTCCAATACAAAAGTCCTTTTATTTAGAATATGATATGATACAGTGTCCTTTTGTATCCCAACACATACACCTAAATCCATGGATGTGAATTTCCTTTTCAATACTTTTGTCCCTAAATGATAAAGATTTTAGTGATCAATATTTTGTATGAAATCATGTCTATGATATATTCACTCTATTTACTATGTCTTATGATAGAACTTTTGATAGTACTACTTCTTCCATATAGTGTAAATGCAGTTAATCCTCGGAAAAGTTTTAGATTAGTTAGATAATTTACTCTGCTTATGAGGAAGCAAAATGCTTTTTGTATGAAGGTTCAGAAACAGAGCAAATGCTGTATTTCTAAACAGATTATCTTTCCTACAGCATTCAGCATATAGTTTCTTCTCACTTCTCTTAGGCATACATGATTCTTGCGTTGCATAAATGATAGAATTATTGGCTTCCCTGCCATGATTTAGCTAGTACCCTGTGGTTCATCTKGTTTGGTTCATGCTAGGAATACCCCGATATAATTCTGGCACCCAAGTTTCAAATGAAGCAGTTAATTTTTTTCTAGTTAGAGTATCTTRTTTGGCTATGATGGAGTGAAAAAGCATAATGAAAAAGAAAAATACTTCTGGATACGCTGCTAGGTTAAAAGTGCTGTTAGAGGCTGCTGCTGCTGTCTGGGACAAAAACTTTCAAATCAGAAGGCACATTTCCTTAGTGAGGCATGGAGATTTGTTAAATGAAACACAATGAAAGATAAAATAATTTTAGAATGCATATTAAAGAAATCCTCTCACTCTGAGCTTTCTGGAATAGCAGAAGCTATAGCTAGCAGTTTTCTCCTATAGCTAGGAGTTTTCTCCACTTTTTTTTTTTTTTTTTTTTTTTTTTGCAGTAGAACCTGAAGTGTCAGAAGCTGCTACTTGCAGCTGCGTCCTCCTCTTATTCCAACTCTTCTTGAAAATCTAAAAAAAAAAGAAATCTAGTCTCTATGGATGTTATCTAGGAGAAGTAAAAACTGAAGAATTATGAAAACTGAAGAGGTGTTTCTCACTCCTACATTTGAGTTCATTCCTATTCATCTTCTCTATGCTGTTACTGTTTCGATATGTTTCTATCATATCGTTCCTTTCTCCTATCTCTTACAGGCTGAAGTATCTCATTTTATTTAAAATGTCTTCCTATGAAAGACTTCCCATATAGGAATCATTCTGTTGCCTTGCACTCTTCTTTTACAGGTTCTATCATACCTTTCTGTAGATGAGTTACCAGTATTGGGCATAATGATCAAAATAYGAGCCACAGTGCATGTCCATGGAGAGTGTTATGATGTTTTTTCTTTTGCTTGCTAGGCCTTTCTTAATAATTCCCTTTYTTAATAATGATTTCCCCCATTTAATTACTGCTGGCCACTGAGCTATCATTTTCAAAGAACCATCTTCATTTTTGTTCATAAAATGCACAGTTTCTATGTGGAACTTGTTAATACAGGACAGTATAGATGCCACAAATTTATATCGATTACAAAAAAAATCAAACAAATTCATGAAGGAAAAAATCATCAGTGACTATTAGAAGCAGAGAGACTATTGCTGGCTTAGGAAATCCTTGCATCCCAGATTTTCAGGAGYTGAGACAGTATTTTGGGAGAGGATCGTTATATACTTACTGCTCTTTAATATTTTTCTCTAAACTTTTGCTACTGACCTTAGTCAGACAGAATATTAGGCTGGATGGACCTGACCYAGAAAGGCCGTTCTATGTCATGTTCCTGAGCAGCAGTAGTTAATGTACGGACCATCAATATATTAGTGTTGTTTTTACCATGCTGATGATTTTACATTTACCAGTGTTGCAGTTCAGCTGACAGGCCACTTGCTCAAGATTGGAAACCGTCTGAAAGCCTCTGCTGTCAGAGGAGGGGATGTACGATCACYCCAGACTTTGTCACTGTTAACACTCTTTTACAGGCCATTTATATATATATACTGAGCAGCACAGGTTCTAGCATAGCTCCCTGGGAGGCTGCCTTAGTAAAATCCCTCTACTCTGAAATGAACAGTTAATTCCTGCTCTTTTATCCTCATAATTTCAAAAATGATTTATTTGTGAAAGGACTTTCCCCTGTAATGCATAGCAGATTCGGTTTTTTTAAGAGTCTCTGCAAATGGACATCTTCAAGTGTTTCTGTATCAGCTTGTCCACCTGCTTGTTGGCTCCTCTGAAGAACCTTAATGGATTTCTGAGACATGATCCCTGGTATAACAGACAATTTGACACTCCCTGTTGTATCACTGTTATGTATCACTGAGTTCTAACTCTACTTTCTTATGGCTGCAAGCACTTTGTGAAAATCAAGTATGTGTAGTTTCTACTTCCTGTGCTATCTTTCCAAAATTGGCATCACATTTTAGTGCAAAGGCTTATGTAAATAGTAAGTTCCAACTCACAGTAYCTAGATTTTTTGGAGTTTGCATGAGAATGCATGAATGAGAATGCATGGGCTGGCTTGTTCTGAAACTCCTTCTGCTGACCCTCAGCTTTGAAGCWGTTCTTTTGCATGTTACCCTTGCAAGGAAAGGCTGCAAAATGGAAACCTCTCATACAGTGAACAGTGATGCAAATAATTCATTTAGTTAGTCTGTCTTCTTTTACCTCTCCTTTGACATTTTGATYACCACTGAGTCTACAAACTCGCTGGCAGGCTTCCTACTTCTGTTTTGAGAAAGAGGATTTTTATAGTTTTTATGCCTTTAGCAGGTTGCCTCCTTAATCTTTTGGCTTTTCTTATTGCTGTACCACATTTAGATGTCTAGTTTTTTCTTTATTTCCCTTATTTTGACATAACTTTTACTTTTGGATTGATGTCTTCTTACTTCTAGTAGCCTTCTTAATGGATTTTTTGACCATTCTGTGGTGTGTGGGGAGGGGCTGGGGTAAAAAGATTTTTAGTCCTCTTTGCTGTGTAGTGTGCTTTCTCTGTGATGCCTTCAAACAGTCTTCTTTGCTGTTTAAAAGCATTTACAAGCATCCGTTAGCTGACCATTTTATTTTGCTTTTAACAGGCTTCTTTATTTCTATGCAATTACCTATTTCCAAGGCCTGTGTTAGATTGAACTWTTTTTTTCCTTTTTCTCTTTTACAGGGATGCTGAAGTTCACTCTGATTGTTATTATAGAATAATTCTTTGACTGTTACTTCCTAAGCTGAGTTGCATGCCTGGTCCAGCTCTACACTAAAGAATGTACATCTTTTGTAGCATGTAGTGGCCAGAATTTCACAGTCGATGTCAGTGTTGGGTCAGGTGGCTGGTGCAAAAAGTCTGCTTCAGAAAGCCGGGAGAGGGAATGACATCTGGCTTGTTCACTGTCAAAATTGTGGCTAAACAAAGAATTTCTCTATTGTAGTGGGGGATTTGCCTGTTCCTATGAAAACAAATTGGAGGATGACACAATGATGGTTTTCTTTGCAACCAACACTGACTTACTTCCTCCCACAGCTGCAGATTTATAATCTTCAGCAGTCCCCACGCCAGCTCTGCATGGGATGTAGCACATGTATGTGCTGCATATGATGAATGTCGGAGCAGCATTTACAAGCTGCATGTCGTTCAGGAGCCGTAAGCTGGCCATCRTCGGTGTTGAGGTAAGCCTTTCTGTCCTTGGAGTCTGCAAGCTCAGTGTTTCTGGCTGTGGTCATTGATGAAATGTAGCTGTCTACTCTAACAGATCAATAGCAGTTTTTAACCCCTTTGAATGTGGAGGATATTGTGACTTTCATTCACAGATCTATTCTTGAATTATTCCTTGGTACTTTGAAAAGTACCACTTTTATGAGACCGTGAGTTTCATGGGTCAGGGGCTGTCTTTTCTGAATATGTGGACATTACTTAATAGACATCACCTCAAATACATGGATATCATTATACCCTCCACGCCATCCTTTTGATCTCCCCTACATCATGTGTATTTATTCTTTCAGCTGRTGCAAACATTAACCTCTTATCTTTCATTAGATTCTTGTGTTCATTCAGGCTACTTGAGAAAACAGAGAAAGAGAGGAAGGGAGGGAGGGAGAGAGGGGCTGTTAGCATTCTGTAACTGAGCTGTCTGATGTAATGTGTTAAAGGATATAGGTGCCAGTAATGTGCAAAGAGCTTGAAAAATGACCAGACAGTGCCAAGCCCACAGTACATGTTGTCAGGAGGGCTAACAGTATAATAAATCAAGCAGCCTGGTGTCAAGGGTCAGGCAGTCTGATGTTTAAAGCCGTTTGGCCAGCCTAATCCAGCCAGGCACCTTCTATTCATTTCTAAGCCGTCAGCATCATCATAATGCTAGATTCACACCTACTTTATGGTTCTTTGGGCGTTAAGATGAGATCCTGAAGGGGGAAAGTGGGAAAAGGGAGCAAATGCATTATTTAGTTTCATGTCTTCTGCTTCTCCCATAACTATTTMTTCTAAGCAGTACTGAGAAGAGCACAGGAAACCAAGGTCAGATGGGTGCTTGCTGTGCTTTCCGTGCAGGACAGTGATGCCAAGCCTTTTCCAGCTGGGCAAATCACACCGGCCATTCTGGTGGTAGATGGGGACAAAAGGCTGTGCCSTCTTCTGTTCATGTGACCATATCCTTACTTTCACCAAAAATGTCACATTTTGAGTGAGTACCAAACAAAATATAATCAAATGATTAACTCAAATCACAATTACTGTGCAATTCAGCACTTGGTGCACTTCCTTATAGTCCTCCTTCCTGCTTTTTTTTTCCCCCTTCTTTCTGTGATGTTTAGATGGGCTGGAGGAGGGGAGAGCTCACAGCTGGCCCTGCTGGGCCAAAAGAAAGATCTTCTCATACCTTGCTCCTTCCTTGCCTTTTGTGGAGCTGGATGAACAGAAAAGGAAGCGGTGCTGGCCCTGAAGGCCTGTCTCAGCCATTCCATGTTCAGGAGCTTTAATTAGCCTCACTGGTTGGGAATATGCAGGGAGAAAGGTTAAGGCGGCAAATCAGGCTAATTACAGGCTGGGGCTCCCAAGAGTTCAGATCAAGTGATCTTCTCTGGCCCTAATCTCTGAGAAAGAGGCTGTTAATGCCATGCTGTCTCTGCAAATGCTGCAGGGCTGCTCGTTTTTGAGCCAGTCACATGATGCTCTCACAAATGGTATTTCTGCCTTGGGTACCTGCGAGGCAGGGTGAGCTGGGTCAAAAATTAGCATTTCCCCTCCATACTCTTGGGCTATGACAGTCCTGAGTCTTCAGCTTATCCCAAACCACTCACAGAGCTGCAGTCTATAAATCCGTACAGCTAAAAGCCTCTATGAGCTCCTGCACCAAAACCAAACTTCTCTATAGGCAACTTCCTAAATGATAGTCCCTTAACTGTGATTTCCCATTGCTATGAAAGGTCTCTCTCACTTTCACCCCCTCTCCAGCTGCTGTTTGCAGCAGGTTATTATTGTCATCACACTGATATCTTTAGTGTTATATAAATTAAGCCCCAAATATTCAAACTGAAGTGTCCTGGATGAAGTTGCACTAAACCTGGCAGCTGTAGTACTGAAATGTCCAAGCAAACTGGTGTCTGCACAGGAAAGGTCTGGAGCAAAACAGTTGGCACATGTTTCATGTAGAAAGTAACTCTACAGCCTAAAACAGCTTTAGAAGAACATGAGTGAGGTGTTTCAAAAATCTCACCAAACACAGTACCGTGGCAGTTTCTGTGGGAATCTGGCTTGGTCAAAATAGGGGGGAGAAATCAAAAATACTCCCCTCTGCAACTTATAAAGCAATTTAATTTAAACAACATCTAGAGGGAAGGTGCAGAAGAATGAGGGCCTCGACTGGTTGCAGACTGAGAATTTGATGAGTTTGTTTCCCAATTTTTTCTCAGAGGTTTGCAAACCCCCATATTTGAGAGATTATTTTGTTCAGAAGAAAAGCTATGGTTATGAGGTAAGTCATACCTGTACATGTGTTTTTCATACATTTCATACATCTTATGTGGACTTCATTTCCAGCCCCTTCAGATACACTGGTTATGTTTTCTCAAACTGGAGTAAGTCACAGTGTTTCAGTTTTTTTTGGCATACCCARAAGCGGCTAGAGCACTGGACTGGCGGTAGGACTGGCTTATGCTGCAGTCTCCTGCTCAGGTACTGTGCAACCAAGTCAGCTCTCACCAGCTGCGTTCCCTGCGCACTGGGAAATGGCAGTGCTTGGAGCCGTTGTGCTTAGGAGGCTATGAGAGGTGTAAAGGAAGTCATTTATTTAAGCAAGTCATCAGCAGAGTGCTTAAGCAGAGTATCAAAACAGACAAAAACAATAGGTTTGATGAATTTATGCCCATATTTACATAGCTRAGATTTAAAACATAAAACGTACCTTTTCAGATTATGTTGCCAAATCTACTGTCGCTACTAAGTATTTTTGAAAATCCCACCTATATATTCTAGTAGGAAACTTAATAAAGACCAGGCACTTGAACAGGGGCTATTGCTCTCTCTGCAGTAGTTTTAAGCAATGCAATAATAAAAATGGAACAATAGAGTGTAAAACCAGAGCAAGGCAACAAACACTGAAGGCAGAGGGCAGAAAGGACTGCTTGATGTAAAAATAAAATATATTCTTTGGCTGAAGCAGTTAAATCGGTCCTCTTGATAGCAGTGTTAGACTGTGTGTGATCAAGCCAAACTTTGCAAGTGAACAGGAGTAGCATTTCAGAGACTGAAGGGGAAAGCTATGAATTAGAACGGGTGAAGCAGCTATAGGGAAACGAAATGTCCAAAGTGTGAGATACTGCCTCTGCCAAGGAGTTAACCAAGGAGACATTTTTTAAGGTTTTTTCCCTTCCTATGGTAGTGCTTTTATGGTTTGAAATGTGAGGGTGTCACTGTATGATATGTTGTCTTTGGCAGCAAAGCTGGATAGAAAGTTCCCAAGCTCCATGACCAATTTACTGCTCCCTTGGCTGGGTTAGTAAGTGCTTCTGGTTGTGCGTGCTAAACTCAAATGGTCCGGAGTTTTTTTTTTTTTTTTTTTTTTTTTAAAAAAAAAACAACCCCCCCCAAAAAAAACCAAAAAAACCAAAAACAAATTAAAACCAGCCCACTACTAAAAACCAACTACAAAAAAGGCTTTCTGATCTGAACCATTTTGGAAGCTGGGGTAATGAAGAATACGAGATGTGAGCTTTGCCACTGGAACACAATATAGCAGGTAACAACAGCCAGAGGGCTGAGTAGCCTTTGCTTGAATAATTCCACCCTTTGGAGTTTTTAGTCTTTGGGAGGACTAATCCTGTGCCTCCTGATATTAATGGAATTATTCCCATCATGTACTAGGAGTGCTGATTTTTATAGAGGGAAAATATATCAAATATAATCAATTTATACATGGCGGGGGAGGGATTAACTTCAATAAAAAAGGTTTCTTCCTGTTGATCCATCTCATGCCAAGTTGATATTATGATTAATTTCATAGAATCTAAATTATTTATTGTTCATTTCTACATACATGTAGCAGTGACATATTTGGTGGATGTTTGCTCTTTCACTAATTTAAACATTAATTCCTCAGCTTTTTTACAACAGATAGTGCATATTCAACCTGGTACAGAATGATATGTAAATGCTATCAGAGAAGGGGGCTTTTACTTGGCAAAATATTCTGGACTATTACTATATCTAATCTAATATTCAAATATTTTGAAGAAACTTGATATAGCTGCCAACCTAGGCAGTTTGTGTTTGCTGAAGCTACGCTTACTCCAATTATTGTAAAATGGAGTACAAATGCTTGCTAATTAAAAACTGCACATTATTACTGGTGCTTGTTACGCTTCTTAATGTAGTAGGTGTGCGCAGTGTTTTCTGAATCTACAAGAATGCAGGGAYTGAAAGCAAGCAACTTAAAACCGAGCTTTGGTTCTGCAGCACCTTGATGAGGCAGAAGATCAGGCCAAAGAACATGAGAATTTTCAGGACTGTGCAACAGATGAGATAAGGTAAAGAATAAAGACACTGCAAGAATTTTTAAAAATGCATTAGAGAGATTTCCCCTGCAATATTTTAATGATTTTATAAATTTCTCGATCACTCTATTTAAATATTTTAGTGCAGTTTCTCTTAGTTTGTTTTTCACGCTGCTAATCCTTTCATGATCAGGTGCTGAGCAATGGGGATAATTGGAGATTAGTGGCAGACTGCTAGTGCGAATGCACCGAGTTATAATGAGGCATCTGCAATATTTCCCCAATGTGTAACAACCAGTTGACCCTGTAGACTGTGGCTAGCACAGAGAAGAACTGTGCATTTGGTGGCTATCAGCCGCTGTGCGGGGGTGGCATTTTACCTTACCTATGTAAAGATGAAATCTATTTTTTCATTCCTCTGTGATCTTTCTTTTACCAAATTGTGCAGACAGCCCTTTGCTGAGTGGGCTGTTGCTGTGCGTTGTGCGACACTTTCCAAATGGCAATTATTTGTGTGATGTAACTGTGAGACGTGCAGCAAGACACATAACTGGGTAAATGCGAACAGAAGCTTCCCAGATCTGGGCGGGGGGAAATAGAAAACAGTCTTAAGGAACCGTAATCTCAGGTCCCTCTCCCCCATCCCATTACTCCTTTAGAGCCTGAAAGGAAATACTGTGTTTGCAGAAACAATAAAATATTGGTTCTAAATACCCGCAGATCCTGGAGGGCTGGCAAGTAGCCTGCATGTTTCTGGAGCCTGGCTTGAGGAGAAATGTTTCTTTAATCACAAAATGTCAAAATTTATGTGTAAAAGCAATAGTAAGTGCTTGAACGCTTCCAGTGTTCCAGGACAGACACACTGTTGCACATGTTACCAAAAAGCAAAATTCTGAGATTAGGCAGGACTCAGTTTGCTCCGTGTAATTCTTCAGTATCGTTGTTGGAGGACACTGCCTCCTGCAAATGAGATGAGATACACTTAAAGAGGAATATCACCACCAAAGAATGTGTCTTAAGATCTGGTGTCCAATCTCTGCTGCAGTGGAAAGCTTTCCAGTTTATGGAGGTGCCGGTACTGCCAGCAGTTCAGCACAGCTGCAGATACAGCGCCAGAGGCAGTGCTTCCTGCAACAATCCAATGTGCAGGTATTTTTGTTATGGAGAAGTTTATAAAACAGCAAAAAACCCGCACCATTTCTTCCAAGCACAGGGAAGGAGAAGATGGGGATTAACAGGTTTTCCTACCCTTTTCCCAGCCTGCCCTCGCTTCCCCCAGAAACTGCCCTCTCCGAGACCCTGTGGGGCGATAACAGACATTTGTGTCCTGATAAGGGACGAGCGGGCTGGGGCATCCCCCCTCGTCTGCCGAGCACATTTCTTGTTCACTAGATGATCTTGAAGTGGCCTTGCTAAAAACTCTCCCTGCCATTTCTAACAGAGATAAATCTACTGAAAACCCTGGGAAGCGAAAGCTCTCCTGTGTTTGAAGGTGAGCGCTTGACCTGAAGATCTCAGAGGTCTATTGAAACAGATGGTGCTGAGTTTCTAGACACTGAGCTACAGCTACTAAAGCACTTAAGTGCTACGCAGGCCCTGAATCCTTGGTGACTTGCAAAGCTGGTGTTGGGCCATAGGAGACTAGGAGGGCTGCGTGCCTCGGCCACTGCGTGCCTTGGTGGGCCACCAAAAGCTTCAGGGCTGGGCGGTACCAACAGGGACACAGCAGAAGCAGAGAAGTGTTTGAAGGGTCCCATATCTCCAGAGCTTGGGCACATGAATCACAGCTAAAGCCCTCTCCTGAAGGCAAGTCTCTATTGGTTTTCTTCCACAGAACTGAACCTGGCATTTCCTCAGCATTTAGGGTACACAGGTGCCAACAAGAGTAAATACTAAAGGATAATTATGGCAAATCAAGATGGTTGGTAGAGATTGTGCGGGATTAAGCTTTTTTTAATATGCTCATTTCCCTCACCTAAAAGTTGTCACAGAGAAGAGTCACTTTTGCTTTATTTTCATTAAAAAAAATTCTAATCATTTAAAATTCTTGTTTTTTAAAAAAAGTTGGGAACAGGAAGTTTCAAAACTTGAATTAAACAGTTAACTCCCCCAGGATATCAAAAACAAATATTTAAAATATGTAAGTACTGGTTTGACCATATGATTTTCCTCTAGATATTAATTTCTAGAAAATATTAGCCCTCCCGCGTCTGCACTCTAGCACCCAAAACAGGCACTCCCTGCAGGAAGATCACACTGCTGACTGGGTGATGCAGGTACAGCTTTTCTGAGCATCTTTTTCAGAAGATGGTAATTCTGGTTCGTGGCAACTTCCCTGGTGTCAATGCTGTTTTCAGTTGGTACGGGTACAAAACCAAAACTCTTTAAATGTTCCCTGAAATTACTAGCTTGGGACAGGAAATCTTGGGTTTTCAAGCTGGACTGCATGCTTTCGCTCTTTCTCACATTAGAAGTGATCAAGTGCCTTGGACCTTGAAAACCTGCCTGGTCAAAACTTCATCTAAACAGGCATGTTTTCTGCAAAATGTTTTGGCTCTAACAAAGCAGCATATTTCAATGAGATTTCATTTCATGGAAATGCTCCCACCAGCTCCAGATGCATGCTTTAGATATGCATAGATAGTTTCGATCGCCTAGAAAGAACCACCTAGTAGACAGAGGGGATTTGCCAAAAGCAATTATATTTTATCTCCATTCAGTTTCAAACCATTTGTGACCATCCAAGATCATGCTTTGGTAAAACAAACAGATGCAGTCCAAACTGCTGCAAGACACTAAACTGTAAAAGACAGATACATCTATGTGTTGCTTGTATTGCAATGAAAATTAATATTATGCTGCTAGAGAATTCTGTCCACATCTGTAGCAAATAAAAGAGACAGAGAATTATGGGATATTATATTCTGAGGAGCAATGTGACCAGTGAGGCAGAACTTGATCCACAATTGCCCAGTTACAAACTGATAATACACTATCAGGGTGAATGATACCAATCCAGGACTGTACTTCATAATCTAAGCAATTACTTCAAACAATTCAGCAAGGTTCCAAGATCTACTGTATCGAAAGCAGCAGAAAGATCCATCAGCAGAAGTCCTGTAATTTAACTTGAATCAGCAGCTAGTGATAAATCATTTGTGACCTTAAGTAAAGCAATCCCAGGGCAGTGGTACTCCCTGAAGCCAGACTGAAACCTTTCATATAATCTATTCCCAGATAAAATTACCAATAGTAAAAAGGCAACCACTTGCTTCAATCTTTCCCTTCCTCACATCCCCAAAAAGGAGTCCAGTTATCACTAGGTAAAACAGACATCTGCAGTGGAAGCTAGGGAAAGCTTTGACCATTTCTGCTAACAATGAACAGCTGCAAATTTCAGCAGATCAGGAGCCTTGCAGAAAGCAAAGAGTCATTAACCATGTTAGCTATAAATGAAGCAAAGCACTGAAAGACTCCGTGAGCAGCCATATGGGCCAAGAGTCAAAACTAGGAGTAATGGAGCATGATTGCTTTCCCAACTGTGTGATCTCAGCAAGAAGCAAATACAAATGTATAACACTTGCAGATACAGGCGCTGGTAGCATAATTACCAGCCGTAGTGCTGAACAGTCGCAGCTGATTAGAAATTCACTCCGTACTTGCTGAATTCCTCACAGGAGGCAGCTGAAGGATTGCACACAAGGAGTGATTTGTGGTTCAAAATGTGATCAATAGCACAAAATAAGGCTTCAGGTCTGTTTTTCCTCATTAATAACAGGACAAGAAAAAGCAGACCTGGCTGGATCAAAAGCGATGTGATAAGACTCTACATCAGCTTGGTGCTTCAGGAGACTAATTTCTGGACTAAACAGTCTTTGAAATGATTCCATACCATGAGCTGCCATCTCCACCTTAGTCACGTTGTATGATCACTAAGGCAAATAAAGGCATGCGCAAAAAACTGAGGATGAATCAGGAGCTTCACAGACTGATTTGTTTTTTAAACAAAAGGAAACACCAACAGAAAAAAAAATCACAATTTTTAAAAGATGGTGAGACGGGTAAATTATAGGAGATTAGTAGAATACATATTGGTTCTCTCATTTAGTCTGATTGTCTTGGAAGACTTTTGTGGATAGATTAGAGTACTGCGTAATCCTAGTAGAGGCAAAAATGGGAGATGCAAGACAAATTATAAATTTTTATCTGGACCAAACAAGTTCTCAAGTTACAAGTATCAACGTAGGATTAACTCTACTCTTCCTTTAATGTAGGTCGTCTTCTAAAAGATTCATTCTAATACACTTTTTCTTTCATTGGGCTGTCAAAATAATTTCAGTAGTTCACAGTCATACCTGAACCACTGTTGAAGCAAAAACCCACTCATTTCTCACGTTAAATATAGTGGAAACACAGCAAAGAAACAGAATATAAGAAAATACCACACCCTCAAAGATTTACTGACTTTATACTGACTGCACCTAGACTGTAACTTTTAATGGTCTGGATCCAGGACTTCATTAGTGTTTAATAAATAATGATGATGAGACYCAACCTCCACAAGGCACCCGAAGCTCCCGTTGGTGTCAGCGTGAGTTCTGAGCGCAGACTGATGGCAGGATACTACTGTGACAGAGATGAATTTTCCATTAGAACAAAATGAATAAGACCTGTCTCAGTCAGCAGAATTCACCGAAACAATAGACATTCCTTGGGGGCTCAGTGAAAGATGTCCATTCTGGGTGGCTGAAAGTAAATTGGGTGGGAAGCAATGAAGCAGACTGGGACAGCTGTAAAACCAATGTGGACTGCTGTGAAATGGCCCCAATGTAAAAAAAATCCCATGCAATTATATCCCTATTTAATTTGTATCTCTGCAAATCATGACTTTCTTTCTCATCATGCCATAGAGGAAATTGCTATTTTTTATTATGTGAAGAAAATGGATGAAATTGGGGTAGGAGGAGAGAGGAAGTGGGTGTGTTGTACTATGCATTGATATCCACCTTTTATTCAGAGCAGATAAAGGAAAAACAAAATGCCATTTTGGGAAACAATGGAAAACCATTACCCACGCAGAAATTTGGACAATGACCCAGGCCATTCAGCTGAAGGGTTTTCTTCAAGGATTTTCTAACAGATACAKAACTGATGTGAAGGCAGCTTCATGTATTACAGAGAAGCAGCTAAGCACAAGAGGGGCACAGAAAAAAAGCCCTTATAGTGTGGTCCTGAGGAAAAAAAGGGGGGAAAGGAAAGCTTTGGGGGAGGGGTTAGCTGAAAAGATCTGAATCTGTAAGCCAAGAAAACGTATCCCTGCCATTTAGAAGTTTTTTTTTTTTGTTTGGTGGGAAAATGATGTATTTTCTGTAAATAAAAAAAAGGTATCTGATTTTGTTACAAGTTATTTTCTTGGAAGACTGAATATATTGCTTGATCATTTGAATCAAAAGAAGTAACATTTTCTACCATTTTCTAAACTTATCACTAAAAAAGAAAAAAAAAAGGAAAAGCCAGAAACACAAGTAACTTGATTACCTTTTTGGTAGTTGGTTAATAATAACACGACTGCTGCTAAGTAAACAAATAACAGAATAGATATATTTTTGGAGCAAAAATATAGTTATTAAAACAAATTGAAAGATGAATTTTGTTAAGGAAATACGTTTGCTCCAATCTTTACATTGTACCATGATCACAGTCAAAAACAGATCTTAGAAAAGGTTATTAGAAGGATCTATATACTGAAGAATCGAAGCCACAAATAGTTATAAGCAACTGGGTCAAGAGGAGTGACAAACTTCTACCTATCAATGAAATAAATAAAATACACTAGAAAATATCTTTTTTCTTTGTTTGTTTGATGGGGTTTTTTTCCACATTAGGTAAATGTAAGTAACATATAGTTTAGGTCAGTTTAGGATTATTAAAAAGTCCCTACTGCTTTATGATAACCATTTTTGCATGTGCAGGGTTGAGGCATCTAGTCAGTGTACGTTTTTGGAATGCAAGACTGAAAATTCATATATCTTCACAGCTGTGCAAATTAGGTACTCAAAATCAATAATTACATTTGAAATTTTTGGTCCAGATTTTTACAAGCAGTCGTAGAAAACTGTACTTTTTCTTTGGTAAAATTGTTGGGTTTTATTGCTATAATAAGTGATCTCAACAATTTGTTTTATTCTCATTACAGTTTTTACATGGCAAAGTGTAAATATTTCTGGAGCCACTTGTCGGTGCAAATGGAAATCTAAAGATAGTTTATTGCTGAAACAAAAGTACAATCCTTATTGCTTAATTAGGATAATCTATGGAAATTACTCTTGCATAATGCCATATAAAGCAATAAGAGAAAAAATAGCTGGCAGTTCTTTTTTATTGCTTGCTTCAAATAGGTTAAGGTAAGATGTTTGTAAACTTGTAATTTGATGTTGAATTTCTTATTTAAGCTGTATTTTGGAAAAATGTAGTCTGATTATTGATTGCAAAGTGCTGGGAGAAATTACAGATTTCAGTGTAACAGCATTTAAACTAATTTCTAAAACTGTAGGGATATTTGTTTATTCATTTAAACCTTTTAACCTTTCTGACTTCAGGGTTGTGAAGCTGTTTTCTGGAGGTTAGGAAGTTTTAAACAGAGTCTAAGCCATTTCTAGTCCTTCAGGGTGTGAAGATACCTTAATGTAAATAATTCTACAGCTAAATTTAACCCTTGGGACCCTGCAATTCATTACATTTTATGTAAGTATATGTAGATTAGGTTTGCCTAATGTGAAATCTTAAAATGTATACATTTAATACCACTTCCTAATTTGGAATAACAAGTTGATGAAAAAGTAAGGTGTTGCATCAGGCTTACATGTCAGGAAGGATTACCACATATGAGGATTCAGAGGGCCTTCTGGGGGATAAAAATCAGATTGTTCGATTAATAGTAGAAAGCATGCAGTGTGGTTTTCTGCAGCTCTGCGTTCATTTTTGCTTTGCTGGGAGACAAGTCCTGGGAGAAATCTTTGCTATGATAGCTTTGCTTTGCTATTCTTTGCTATAAATCTATGCTATCTTTTGCTATGAAATCTTTGCTGGACCATTCCTAAGAGCTCTCTCTTGCCTGGCTGCTTTGGTCCCCAAACAATACCCGAGCTCCCACCATGGTCCATGCAGTGGGGACCTCTACTCGAGTCTCTCTCCTCTGCTTGGTCACATCCTTTCGTGATACTTGGAGGAACTTACTATCCTTGATATCGCTAACACGATGTCATAGGTGGCTTAACCTGGGAAAATGATTTACAAGTCACTGAGGGGAAGTGGAAGTCAGCTATGCGGACAACGTAAGCTTTATTTCCATAGGAAAACAGGTTGAAATCAAGTAGTTTTTCAGTTCCAGAAAAAAAGTGGTGGTGCTTCCTGGCACTGAATATGAGCACTCAAAGGAAAAATGACACCTCCTCTTTCCAACTTAAACTCTGTCCTGGTGCTATCTCACAGTCATTTCAAGCTGAGTTAGAACCATGCTCCTCAAAGGCCCTTCTCCCCCCTGCTGCTTTCCTTGCATTGGATCTGCATATGTTCCCTTTGGTGGCTGCTCTCAGTTAGAGCTGCATATGCCAATCATGAAACTGCAGAATGGGAATGAGCTTTGCTCTTTATCGCTGATCTGTAAGTTCTTTTGCTTTAACAGATTTGTGTTTTAGGTATAATTTTGGAGGCAGCTATTTTGTGGTACTATTTTTTCAACTTCATAAAGAATCAAAGATCATTAGATTGACCATAGGAAGAAGAGATCTGAGTGAGTTACCTTATCTGTGGTTTCAAAATGGCTATGGACCTAATTCAGCTTCTCCAGAACTCTATGAAAGTATCCATCAAATTACTGTATTGAAAGACTGCTGATTTCAATGGAAGCTGAATTGTGATCTAAATATTTACAGAATCTTTGGGCAAAATGTAGATTCTTGTTGCATTGCTATTAATTTCAGAATATATCTATTTATTTCAGTAATTACTCTAGATGATAGTGCTGAAAGTGAGAGCCTGATAAAAGGTGAGTATGTATGGAACTCTGTATCTCACTGAGTACTAAAATCATTGGCTGCTGGCACCTAATGGTGCCTCAACCTAAGACTTCACTCTTCATTCCCCATTATCAGAAAGTGGCTTCAAAGTGAGTTTTGGTGAATTCATTACCAATATGTCTAAATACAGCCCAATTCCCCTAGTAATGCATTTTTATCCCTATAACAGCTTTTTAACTATGAGGCCACATCATGTGAAAAAAATCACAGAATTCCATTCAGATTTGCCACATGTGCATGTGATATGTTTTGTGTTTAAAACTCAACTGCTGTACTATCTTTATGCTTTTACCTCAGAGCAACCAGTGTGCACAGTGAGATAAAAAGTTTTTTCAGTGAAGGTCAGTCCAGACTTGGACATATCATGTACTGTTTGTCCAGAAAGTTGATGGCTATACCAGCACAATAATGCTTTCTGTCTGCAACTGCTGGGCAGAAGAGAAAGATTATTCAGCTTTGCTCTTGTTCTTTTATGCTAAATAAAAGGTCTAGAATTAGGTAAAAGGTTTTTCTACGGCCTTCAACTGTTTTGTTTTTCTGCCCTTTGCTATTGTTTTACTGACTGTCCTTTCATACTTACTTTTTTCCTGTCTTTTCATTTCTTTCTGAATGCTCTTTAAGTTCTTTTAGTGTGAATTCTCTGGTGTAAGGGGAAGGAAACCACAGGCAGTCCATTAAGGGTTTGTTTGCAGTCACAGTTTCAATGTGTGTCAGGTGAGCACAGAGAAGGTAGGAACGTCTAGGGGGGTCACAGCTGCAGAGCACAAGGGCTGAAGGTTACCCTCACTTCATCCCACCCTTCTCCTTGGCTGTAAATATCTCCTGAGAGATCTGCAAGTTGAGGCCTTCCCTGAAACTGTGAGATAAATGACATTTCTTTGAAATGAAACATACTGCCATTATTTTTTGTATGGACCACCTGATTTTAGTTACGTGATTTGCAATGAAACATTTTAAGAGCCAGGGCATGAAACGGTAAATAATATTTACAATTTTTTTCTTATTTTGTGTTAAGAACCACATTTATTACACAAAGTCTTGCTTGTTTCTAGTTGTAATTCTAGAGCTACATTCGCAATAGCAACTCCCCTTTACATTACTGCAATTACAATGAATTATTGAAGTACAAGTCTAAATATATACCTAACTTCTCTTTCAATTTTAATTCCACTTTAAATATTTCATATAGTTTTCCTATAGATTCTTCATTGATGACTAATAATTGCACCATCAGAGCAAATATAATTTTGTTTTGAAAGGTGTTTTTGGAAACCATACCAAGGCTATTAATTATTCAAGGTRAAAAAAACAAGTCAGAAGTGTTTGTCTTGAATATGTCAACAGGATACAAGAGCAGTAGTATTTGTATCAAGAAGAGTATATTAAGACCAGTCATAAATTCAATATTGTAAAGAGGGAAAAGCTAGAGACACATTATAAACATCTGGTCTTAAATGTGGAGCTAAACTTTTATGCATTAGAGCATTATTGACTGGCTGAAATCTAAGTGGGAACAGCAATAGAAAAATAATTGGTGTCACTTATGTTCCCAGCCATACCTCCCACCTTGCCTAGTCTTCTGATCAGATATTTTTCCCCTTTAACATCCCTTGTCCTTTGCTGTTTACAAACTGTATTGTGAAGAGCGCTGATAGTGATGTACCAGAAGCTCATGTAAATCAAAGAGAAATTATGGTTTTGTTGACCTAGTGGGTTTTTTTTCCTGCTTATTTTTTCTGTTTTGTTTTGTTTATAAGTTTGAGTTATACATTTCCTATTGAGTTATACATTTCTTCAACAGTTGTCCAGCCCAGGGAGTCAATTTCCATTTTAGACTTGAGATGGGAAGCAGCAGGTCTGTACTTGCCTCTTGCTCCCCCAACTACTATTGTTCTGCTAGCAGCAAACTTCTGAGAAATTTGAGAAAGAAAAATAATCTGGTTTGTGAGTTCCCTGGTACTGAACTACAGAATTAAGCATTATATGAAAGTACTAAGTCATATAATGGGAAATAAAATTTCTATGAAGAAATGTACTCTGAAAGTTGTCATAGATTTTCTAGATACAGCCTACTGAAGAAGAATAATTTTGTTAAAATTCTGATTTCTGTCACATGAAAGAACCATCTTAATAACATAAGCTTTCTTTTTATTAGCACATGTTTAGTAAATAAGTGAACGGTGGGTGAGTAACAAACAAAGAATCAACACACAATCTTCACAGAAAACGAAGTTCAACATTTAGGCACATATTAATATGTAAATGGCTATGGTGTATCATTATCTGACAAACTAAATTGCTATTTTAATTTAATAATATTTAATGTCATGGAGTTATTTTTGATTGAACTCCTTACTGGTCTAATACCTTCTTATTTTACAAAGCTTTCTTTACAGAACGGTAAGGAGGTGATGGTTAGTATGGTATGGGAAATGGCTTTGCAGTCTAGTGAAACTTCAAAACTTTTTTTATTCCATGAGTTAAAACCAATATTTCTTGAAGATGAGAGAGAGGACAAGGGATCAGAGGTGCCAGTGCTTCAGTGGAAACCTGGGTTGCATGAGAACCACATTCCAGACTTTGGTCTTTTTAAGGGACTTGAATTTCTGTGGATGCGTTATCACCACTAAGCTATTCTCTTTCCTATCTGTCTCTCTCATTTTGATCAGAAATTCTGTCCTGGAGCAAAGAAACCCTTTTCAATGAAAGTTTCATCTGAACTAGTACACTCCTGTGAAAAGTTGCAATTCCAATATATTGACATTTTTGGCAGAGTTGACTAGTACTACCCATGATTACTCATATATAAAATCAAGTATCAAGCATGGTAAGTAGCTGAGTAATCACATAGTTGTTAGCTAAGACTTTATTATATTTTGATGTATTACTTCTTAATAAATTGGAACTTATAAATGATATATTGCTTAATAAAACTCATACCTGAAGTTCAACACATTTATGTGAAACAGAAACAGGTAGTCTTCAAGATAAAGCTATTTAAATGTGAGCTATAAAGGATCTACCTTAATTTTGCACTGGAAGTTTTCTGTGGGTTTTTTTTTTCTTTGTTTTCCTCTGACTACAATTGTATGTGGCATGAGTTGGAGAAAATAAAATTCTAGTATACATGCAGCTAGCAATACTGTGATGGTGACTTAAGTTTTGTTCCTTTTCAGTTAACGTTCTCTATGTACTTTTTTTTTTGCAATGCTCCATTCCAAAACTGGATGGTACATTTCCCAGGAGGATTTTTACACTTAAGAAAAATTGACCTTAAG
The DNA here is from genome assembly GCF_003343005.1 of Rhea americana. Classification (NCBI taxonomy): domain Eukaryota; kingdom Metazoa; phylum Chordata; class Aves; order Rheiformes; family Rheidae; genus Rhea; species Rhea americana. The sequence continues at coordinate 692,767 of NW_028186979.1, read as the reverse complement.
AACTGAAGGTGTCCAGTCATTTGTTTATAGACAAATTTATAAAGATATTACAGCACGTAGCTATGAAAGCTACATCTTAGCAAGTGTGATACGTAAAAGTCAAGATGAAGTGGTTAATAGGACACTAAGCAAAGGCTTTGATGAGATCAAAGGGAAGCGKTTTTACCTCATTTGGCTAGGGACCTTTGTTGAAATGATGATGGCAGAATCGAACTGCATCTTCTGTTCTTCAGTGGTGTTATTTATATTGAACCCTTTAATCCTGGAAAATAGATTTTTGAATTATTTTGATGAAGGATGACATGAAAACAAAGCAGATGCCACTCTTTCTCTACATGTATATGTCCTAGTTCAGAGGACATTCAGGCCAATACTGCAGGAGGCTTTTCGAAAAATAGATGCTCAGAGATACAATCTGGCTTCAGCTTTATGCCAAAAAGAAATGTAATACATTCTCCTTTTATTTTTACTCTTCTCTTTGTCTTTTATTTTCCCTATGAAATATCAGCCTTGCACAAGCAAATTGCACAGGGAATTCCTAGACTAACACTACCTGCTTAAAGACATACTGCATATTACTTTAAAAGTTACATACAAATAGAGACAACGTTTTGAAAAAAAAAAAAGCTTTTCCTCTCATAGTACGTTTATTTCAGCATTACTGTGATTCCTGTGTAAGTAGTGGACCTGCTTGAGAACTGTGTCTTTGCATAAATGGAAATTCTTTAGTTTGTCATCAAAAGGAATAAGGATCACTGCAAAAAGGAAAAGTGAGTGTTTAAATGAGCTTAAATTTCAGCATCATGGATCCCCAAAGTTTTCCTCAGTGCAATAACCTTTGCCTAATTATTTTATATGTATATAGTTTTTAAATAATCTTTTAAATGTGTTGTAATAAATAGACCCATATACTGCAGCCACAGGCATAGTATCAGCAGCAAAAGCACATTTCTGACAGCTTTTCCTGAAGTACCATCATCTTTTTACCTCAGATCATAAATAAATAAATAAATAAATAAATAAGCACTCACCCCTGCTGCCAAATCTGCTAAAAGTTTCCTGGTGCCCCAGTTGCATTTGGTGATAGACCTCCACAGGCTTCCCGGTGAAATGTGATCATTTCTTGCCTATCCCTGTGTTCTCAGCACCATCCAATTAACGACGGACCCCGACCAGCAGGGATGTCCAGCAGTGAATATTATTGCTAGCCCTACCGAGCACCTGCTGGTAAGGTTTCCCTGTTTTCCCCTGCACTCTAAATGCTCTCATTGTTTATTTATAGAGTCAAAGATTAAAGCCAGAAAGGACTACTATGATCATCTAATCTCTAATCAGAAACCTCTCCAATTTTTCAACCTCTTTGTTCACTTGCTGATGTTAGAAGTGGACAGAGAACATAGTTTACAGAGAATCATTTTATTTTCCATTGTGAATCAGTCTTCTGGGCTTGCTCAGGTAACCTGGTTTCTTGTTTAGCTGCCTCTATTAAAGTCTCCAGGACTAGACTCTACTTTCCAGTCCTGGTCTCTGGTTCTGCTGTGATCCCCAACTCTATCTCAGAAGGCCAAATGTAATAACACAGTTGTTTAAGAAACTTTCAGGTGACTTGGTTTAAGAACTTAGAATCAACCAAATCCACCAACGTTTGTATAAATTGTTCATCTACAAACTTACAAAACTGGCATCTTGAGTTTTTCAGACAGCTTTTGTCCTCTCTCCTTTTCTTTTTGATTTTTTTTTTCCTGGTAAAACAATGTCAGTGTCAATGTCAAAAGTGAAATGTACTTCAAAGGAGTTTAGGTTTTCCCGACGATGGGTGTCTGGAGCAATCCAAGAGATGAGGTTAATCAGGAGCACAAGCGCTTGCAGAACAGGTTGTTCTCCACCTCCAGCCTTCGCTGCTGTCCTACTGAAGACATAGTCATAACTCCAGAGGAGCTCATTAAAGAAGAGTTACATGGGTTCAATACATTTCTAGAAATACAAGCGTTCTGCAGACCCTGAGCTGACATACGTTATCTCTTAGCTTGGCTAGGTAGGGCTGGAGYGATGCTCTTTCTTTTAAAATGTTTCCAGTCCCTTGATGTGAACTGGCTTATCCGGATGATTCTAAACTTGGACAGGGTGGCCACATGACTGTTGGCAGCCCTCTTTGCAGAGGTACCCTGAAAAGCATTTGTCTATGCTTAATTCTGGTAGGTCAAGGCCCAACTTGAATGATTCTATATAAATAGGTAGGAAGGCATTGCAAATCTAAATATAGTGTCTTAAATTATATATATTCTTCAGATCTGAACTGTGTGTCTAGGTAACTGTATGACAGAGAAATCTTGGCTTAGCTGTTGATAGTGTACTAATATGTTTTTCTGTTAATGACAACCTCAGACAAACACTGAGCTGAAACAAGTTCATTCATAAAAAGGGATCTTTACAGATGGAATAGAAACTCAGACTGAGATAATTGCTGTCAGAAAATGAGAGAATAGCATGTAAAAATGAATGAATCCTTCAGTTGATTTTGCTACAGTATGATGAAAGGTGACTCTTTAAAAAACTCTCCTGCCATTGAAGAAAACAGTACAACTGAAATTGAGTCCAGCAAAGGGCTACGAGGATGATCAGAGGGCTGCAGCACCTGCCCTCTGAGGAACGGCTGTGAGAGCTGGGCCTCTTCAGCCTGGGAAAGAGAAGACTGAGGGGGGATCTTATCAATGTGTACAAGTACCTGAAGGGAGGGTGTCAAGGGGCCGGGGGCAAACTCTTTTCAGTTGTCCTGTGTGACAGGACAAGAGGCGATGGGCAGAAATTGAAGCACAGGAAGTTCCGCCTGAGCGTGAGGGAGAATTTCTTCCCTGTGAGAGTGACAGAGCACTGGCACAGGTTGCCCAGAGAGGTTGTGGAGTCTCCTTCTCTGGAGATCTTCAAGACCTGCCTGGATGCAACCCTGTCTAACATGCTCTAGGTGACCCTGCTTGAGCAGGGGGCTTGGACTGGATGATCTCCAGAGGTCCCTTGCAATCTTACTGATTCTGTGATTCTATGAAAAGACATGTTCTAGTTCAATGAGTGGGAAGAAGCAGTGACAAAGTTGTTTTTGAAATTCTGGGGATTTGTTAGTGATATCTAGTGTTTTAGCTTATGATGATATATTCTGAGTATTCATAATAAGCCCAGTCCACTTATAAGTTAATTTGCAAGTAGATAGATTCAAGACATCTAACCAGACTCCAGAAGGAGGGCAGGAGGAGTCTTACTTAATAACAATTTTGCCTAGTTTGCCTTTCAATTTTCAACAAATCTTGGAATTGTTTTTATTTGCTTAATTTTCCCCTTCCTGGATGAATAATAAGCTCCTTCTTGATTACAGAGACATGTATTTTAGGGTACGTCTATACTGCACACTACAGTGCTATGAAGAAATACCCAAACAAGCCTTGCTTGAAGCAGTCTGGCTGCAGTACCTTGGAGCTCCAAGCAAACTCCATCAGGCACCAACTCCGATGCTTACTGTTTCTCATTTTTTCATTGTAGGAAGAAATAGTCTAGGTCAATGAAGTGGCAGACGTGGGCTCCTGGCTGCCAAGAACAGGAATATTTGCCGTGAGTATGCAGACAGCATGGAAACCGTCCCACCTCTGCTGTTAAATGTTGTCTCCGGTGTGTAAATGAGAATAATTGACTGGGGCCAGCAGGTAGGTAAGAAACAGTCCAGTTCTTCAGCCAGGTATTTAGGTCTTCAGACTAAGCTCTGAAAGCTGAGAGATCAGTTAAACCTTTGTGGTCAGCGTGTCTTTTAAGGTGCTCTGTGCATACGCAGATCCCCACTACCAAATGACTTTTTCTACATAATGTTTCTGAGCTGTTGCATTTCTCTACTGACTGAATGTAAAAGCTAGATGTGTAACCCCAGTTACTTCAGTCAATCTGGGGCTGGATGCTTAAAGTGTCTTTCAACAAGAATTATTTAATCTCAATTTTACCTTTAACTTTTGTGCATCTCAGTCTGCAATGTGAGGGTAGTAGTGCTTCCTCAAAGGGTGAGTGCATTCAAGTCTGTGAGGCAGGCAGGTGCTTGAATCAGAAGTTTCACAGAGGAATTTCATCACCTGACAAAAGCTCACACCAAGATTTTTTCGACAATGATTTACCAGCTATTGATTTTTATTTTYTCTCACTTTCCATTTCTTCCCTTCTCTTAGTTTTCATTTCAATCATCAGCACTTCTGTCTTTATCTCATTTTTTACACCAGTTCCAGATGTTCTAGCTTTCTTTTCTCTCCTTTTCCTGAATGAGAACTAACTATCGCTGTTACAATAGAAACATAAGGTCTCCCAGTCTTCCTTCCATTTGGCAAAATGCTGCCCCTACTCTGAGGACCTGTAATTCACACACCTGTAGTTTGTGTGAACCACATTTTGGGAACTTTGAACTAGGTCATTGTGATCAAGTTTAACTGAATGATTTGTCTGTGAAATTAGTCTCTTTTTTTTTCAGAGACTAATTTACAGAAAGTTCTGGAGGATATTGTCATTACTGTGATACTTAGCAATGATTTGTCAGATGAGTCATTGAATATTTCTGTAGTTTTGATAAGTTACATTCATGAAGAATCCCTGTGTAATTGAGAATATCTATGTTTCCCCAGATGCTTGCCCACAGATATTTTAGATTTTGCTTTTAAGTTTGTCTAAACCAGGAAAGCTCAGAATATCAATGATGTCTGAAAGTGAACACAGGTGGAAGGGAGGCTTAGCCAAAGTAAATTTCTTCACACAAGTATGCTTTACTGTTAATCCATGCTTGGGGAGTTTAATTTTTTTCCCCATCTTTAGAGCATATATATTGTCTTTGGTAGAAAGTTTTAAACCTTGATCGGATGAATTGATATTGACTGATTGGTGTGTGGTATTCACATCTACAAACTATGTAGGCCAGGCAGTGCTCTACTGATTTAGGAATGCTGATACACCAAAAAAGTGCTTTGAATGTAAATAGAGCTAAATTAGCAAAGCTGGGTTAGGTACCAAAGTGGCAAGCCTATCTTTAGCAAAACAAACTAAAAGTGTAGTTTCATTGGCCTCTTTAAAGCTAGAGGGCCTGCTGGTACAGCTTCAGGGTGCCACTCTGATTGACAAGGCAATGCCATAGAAGTCTGGCCCTAGCAGGAGACAGAGTCCGCTAAACAAATGGCTCAGGCTGATTCCCTGAATCTCCTCGCAGAAGTTTGCCTAGTTATTAGCATATCTAACTGGGAGTTAGATTACCTAGGGTTTTTATTTCTAGCTAGGGCACTGACTTGCTGGGTGACCTTTAGTGAGMCATCTCCTGCCATTTTGCCTTTCTCCCCTGTACAATAGAAAAAATGTCTCAGTTGGGATGTGAAACTTAATTCATTAGTATTTGTAAAGCATTTGCTGATCTGTAGAATAAAGGCATTCTAACCATGAATAATACTTATCCTTGCCTTAAAATAAAAGTGCTTTATACTTGCCTTTAGCATAAAATTAGAGATAAAATAAAATATTGCAGCAAGCAATGGTGACAAATACCTTGATTCTTGCTTAACACCATATATGCAATGTGTGTATCTACCAAAAGAGTAAGAAACCACAGGAGGAGGTACCAGAGGAGGGTGCTACTTCTCGCCCTCTCTTGATTATCTAAGTCTTTTAAAAATAAAATATAAAGAGATCTTGTTGAATATCATGTTGCATATTATCACAGAATTAAATGCATTAATTCTAATTGAAGCGTATTATCAATCTATGAGAGTGCTAAGTATTGACTCCCCTGAATCAACTGCTCTCAACATGTTCAGGCAGAATTTTCATTTCAGCAACTATCTAATGAGGTGAGTACGTAGGATTAGTTGCTTTCTCTTTTTCACTATATCCCAGTATATAGGTATTTTATTTGGTGCCTTAGTAGCTTCAGTAAGAGTATCTATTAGCTTCACCAAGTATCTCTATTATGCTTTCAAATATCGTTTAAAAACAAAGTCTAACCAGAGAGCAACCAAACATTGTAGTGACATCCTATTAGGTGTCCGAGATGTTTTTACAGCTTCTCACACTCAAATATTTTTTGCTCTTTGTGAGCAGTAACTTGAGGTGTAACCTGAAGTTGCTGCCCATCAGCCAGCTGAGAATCAAAGAGGCTGGATCTGTTTCAGCCCAGGTGGTTTCTCTCTTTCAGGTAGTCCTGGAGCTTTGTGTGCAAAAATGCTTTCCCTCCACCATCATTTAGTCTGGTTAAAAATACTGTTTCTTTTCTCTCTACAGACCTCACCTTGCTTGATATGTAGTGGAGCTTTTCATCATCAAAAAGTGGATGTCAAAGTACGTAATAAAGAGATCCACCATGGAACGTATTTGCAGAATTAACAGTTGAGTATCAAGTACTTCTGATTAGTCATGAAGAGAACGTGCCAGCAGTAAAGATATGGTGAACCAGGAGATTTATTTCCTCATCCTTGTTTCTGAATCCTAGAACAATGAATAGAAGAATTATTGTGTTAGCGTTTGGGCTGTTCTGTAAGTCAGCTCAAAAAGCTCACTCTTATGTGCTCGTGGATAATCTATGTGCAGTGTACTGTGGCAAACTGTGAATAAGTTAAGAGAGAGGATGTAGGATCTTGGACAAATCTCAGAAGTTTCTTCTTATGTAAGCTGGAACACTATTAAAAGAAGTTTGTAAAGCTAGTTTTCAGTGGAGACTTCTGTAAATGGACTTCCTTTGCATCTGTGCTTTTCTAGTCTGAGTTTCTCATGTTGCATTTATATGCTTATATATATTACATTGTTTATGARTTTTCTTCTATAAATTAACCACAACTGCTCCTGTAAAATCTAGCTCAAATGAAGTGTGGCTTTGTGACTGAGCAGATTATTAAAATATTAAAGTATATGTATGGATTCATATAAAGATACTTCTTACTGATATTTCAAGACTAAGTATTTTTTGAAAGATGGCCTTTTATGAACAGATTTATGGTCCAAGCTGTCCCCACACAAAGTTCCTTCTGGATGTTACTTTGCACTGGTTTGCCTCTTTTAATCATTTACACATCTCCAAAATAGATTTAAAATAGCACCACTTAACCTTTGGCATGCCATTTAAATAAAGTTGAGTACTTACGGTGCACAACAGATGAAAATTGTGTCCATTGCCTTCCGTGTGAAATACAAATACGAGAGRTGACAGAAATTAGTATATTCTCAGTGTGACTGGCAAGCTCAAATCTTAGTGGAAAAAGTTAATAAAAGCAAAACAGGCTTTGTGTGTAATTGAAAGAAAAAAAATGTATCTGCTGAAGTGATTATGTACTCAAAGAAACAAACACATAGCCCCTGAGTTTCTTGCAAAAGTTTTCTGTGCCTGACTTGCTGGTCACAATGCCTTTATTAGGATTTCACCCTAAGTTCTTGGGTTTTTTGCCTTATTCCAGAGCCAAAAAGATGCTTTGTTTCTTTGCACACTAGTCTGCATAACAATACTGAAAATCAGTGTCAAGTATATCTGTTGATGAGAGAAAATTATTAGTTGTAGTTAAATACACATATAAACACACATGAGTGCATGAACACACACACACATATATACATGCTGTTTTTTACAAGTCTCAGTAAACTACTCAGCTACTAAGTACCATGTAAGATGCTTGAGATATTACAAATAYTATGACCAGATGGTTCACGGGGCTAGTAATGGATTGTAGTGCTTTCTAGCTCCAGACTGACAGTTCAAATCTGGGTCAGTTTGACACTGTCTGAAAATTATTACTGTTTGGTGGCTTATGTGAAATGAGTTGGAGACCTCAATATAGTTCCTAAAAGCTGGGTTAATATAACACAAATGTCACCAGATGATTGTCGGTTTCAGGGCTCAGGCTGAAGCACACTGAAGTCAGTGGAAAAACTTCCATTGATTTCAGTGGGTATTGAATTAGGCCTTAATTGTGGAGAATGAATCCTTCTTGCTCTCGGAAGCGGTTATTTGCAGGGGGGTGAAGGATGCCCACGAACTGTCCTGGGGGGATGCGTAGTGCTGCTAGCCAGGATAAAGCAAAAGGAGATGCTTCACTGTACTTCTACTTCTCTGAGTATAAGAATATCAAGATGGGCCAGTTCTTAAAGAAGGTGTGCTAATCTTCCTGAACTTAGCTAAGAGTGGGCTAATTCTTGCACAGATAGGTAGGGAATCAACCTCTCTCTCTAAAAGTTTAAAAACATCCTCTCGCTAGGCTCAATTCTGGTCAACTGGTGAGATAAATTGCTCTTAGGTTTATTTCTCTTACATGATAATATTTTTGCTTTATTTGAACAGCAGAACTCCTCTGAACTCCACAGATGATGACCTGGCTTCAGTTTGAGGTGTATTTTGCCACTGCTAACCTCCATTAATGCAGAGATGAACGAGAAGTGACTTGATCCTTGGCACTAAGAGCCATCACTAGAGGAGAAATATTAAAGACTCTTCAGTTTAACCAACTGGAAATTTAAACCAGACAAGTTAAAGTGGGAAATGCACAGCATTATCACAGTGGTTCATTAACCAATGGAGCAAACCAGCAGCAGAAATGGAATAATCTCCATTTCTGTCTTCACATCAGGTTCAGGTACACATCTTTATCATACCCGTTAATCAAATGTGTCGCTGAACTATGTCTGCTGACACTGTTTGCAGTGTTACARTGATGTAGTGTTGTTGCCAAGGAACCCCCCAAAAGGGGGGAAAATTGCAAGTATTTACCCCTACTTTCTTTCTTTCTAGTTTGATTCCTTGTCCTTGTACTTGAGTGCAATTGCAGATCTGGGGAACCACAGAGTTCCTGTACCCCATTAAATTAAATGAATTAAAGTTTCAAAGCTGTTACAAAATCTGTAAGAAAGTCTGTAATAATTGAACTCTTGGCTCTATATGAATAAAACTTTGGTTTTTTTTTTTAATATCTTTTGTACAAAATGTTTTGCTTTGTACAAAAATGTTTATGACTTTATGTTTAGTAAGGCTCAGATAACTTTGACATTTTATGTGTTAGGTGCATAGTCTAAAAGTTGCAGGGTGGTTATTAAATTGCTGTATTTTTGAATCCCTCATTTGTCTGCAAGACCAAAACAGAGAAGTCACATCTTCACTGGGATGCTATCGAGCAACTGGACCTGTGTGAGAGGCAGGTCTAATTTCAACACCTAGACATTTGGACAAAGGATGGTGTCCTGCTACCAGAAGACATATGAAACACCAGGTCGCACTTGACCTGTGTATGCCAAAGCCAAGGACAATCTCTGATTTCTGCCTTCTCCCAGTAAGCTGATGCCTAAACTTTTCAACTCTCCAAAGTAAGTCTAGGTGGATGGTGGGTCACTGAACAAGTCCAACACGGCAGCTTGTCAAGAGGCAAGGAGAAGTGAGACAGCCAGGTGGCTAATTCACTCTGCTGTAAAAAGGCAGATGAAACATTGCGTTAGCGTGCATACGTTCACTTTGGTAATTCAGTACTTTGTATCCTAAGTGAAGTTTGTGAGATAAAATCAGATAGTATTTAAAGCGTGCTTGCCTTTTTTAGTTTATTTGTTTAGTAATGGATTACTGTTGATACTGTTTAATAAGATTGTGATTAAACATAACTTTAGATTTAAAGAAGACATACCTAAGATCATTTCAGCTGGCTTATTTATATGATTATAAACATGGTGTTGCCCATGGACAAGTTGTTTAGGATGACTTCGAAAGGAATCAGTAGAGGATGTTCAGATTTACRTATGAGCTTAAGAAAGCTCGTAACTCAGATTACTAAAATATTTCTATGTCAAGTATTTAACTTCACACCTGATTGTATTATGTATGTGTGCATATGTGTATATGTGTATATCTGTACCTATATTTATTTAAAATATTCAATATGAAAAYACATTTTCTTTAGGAAAGAATTACCATTTAGCCATACAATTTAGAATAGATTTACATAAGAAAATAATTTAAATCTGCTATTCTTTTCCCAAATGCCACTAACGTCCCCATCTCCTTTGCATTAGTTATCTTCTCCACATTGCCCTCTCCCCCCAGCCTCAGTAACTTCTAAATTTCTATTTCATTTAATTGGCAAGTGTGATGGGTAAGAACATAGAATCTATACTGAGTAATCACAAGTCCTAGATATTTCACTCAAAGATATACCTTTTTCCATATGCCTGTCTCATCTGTGATTACATGATCAAGAATTGCCAAAGATTTAATTGCATATTCTGAGACACTAAAACCTCTCAGAGACTGCATGGATTTATATTGTATTTTTCAGAGTACACCTGACCTGAGAAGGAGCAGAAGAAGAGAATTCATAAGGTCATCTTCTCAAAGGTGAGACAAAGTACAGACAATGAATGCCAATCAGAAGCTGCGGAATAGATTATATTGGATCAGAAAAGTATGATAGCTGGATGATAAGGATAACGTTACACTGAAATAAATTTATTGCTTACATTGTGAGAAATAAAAGCTAGTTCAATAATTTACAGAAATACATGGAGTTTTTTTGTTATGGAGTTTTGTATCTAATTATTGCCCCATTTGATCTAGCCCTATGTTATCTCTGCCTACATGTCTGATTGTCGATTTATTTAATCTGATTATGTCCATTGCTTTTTGTTAGACTTCTCTGAACAYGGAATCATGGTTAGGCATATGTTAAATATCTGGATGTGTGGATAATGTAAAGCAGGAAGCTTGTGTGAATTGAAAAATAATATACTTTGGTTACATACTTGAACTCTATTCACATGCATTCATGCAGACAGTCAAAATCTGATTATATATTAACTGCCTTCAGAATCAGAGAGAAACCTCTCTGAGCATCAAGTAAGCATAAGCACTAGGAAAATGAGGAGAAAACYTGAGACATATAGTAGCAGCATGATACACAATTAGTACTGTGGATAACAACAAAGTGAGATTTTACTCCCTGTTCTGTTTAATAATAGCTATCTTTCTTATGTGAAGTGTACACAGAACAAAAGAACGGGCACTAAGAATCTTTTGTTTTCCTCATCAGAGGACAAATAGAAAGTTGGCACCTTATGAACATCTTCATAAAGACAGAACAACTCCTACAACCTTTGCTCTATCATCTGTTCACCCAAGCCTGATCTTTCAATTTTAGACACCAGCCTAAAGTGGAAATTGCATTGAATTGCACTGCTTTCATATTCATGCTACAGGTCACAGTTYTGTGGGAAATATTGCCTATATGTCTGAGTTAGCATTCCCTAACAATTCAGACATATTCAAATTTCATGTATTCTAAATTCAAGTAAAGATGAATTAATAATAGAAAGCATTATTCTACAGTATAGTCCCTAATTTAATATGGCCTTGTTCTGTAGATCTTGATTCCCAGAAAAATAAGACCCATTGGATGAGAAAAATCCTTCTGTTTTTGACTCCTGTTTAGGGAAGATAAGAATTAGAAAAAAAAGCAGTGATTTGAATAGTGAAAAGAGAAATTACAAATGAATGAGTCAGCTTAGCTCTGCTGCTACCTAAATGGTCATGGTACAGTTCCATGATATACCTACACAGAAATTTTCAGTTAGACAGGGGCTTTTTCTGCCAGCATTGGAGGTTGGTTAGAAAGTAAGTTGTTACTTACTAGAAATTCGTTACTAGAAATTAGTGTGTTGCTAAGTCCAAGTCAGTAAGCCTTGCCATTAACTATATTCAGACTGTTTCTAGTTGTTTGAATATGGGCCACGTTGTGCCATAAAGACATATATTCAAGCTCTTGAGCTTTACTCTAGAAAATGCATTTTGGCCATAGCCTTGGAGACATTTCTGTGTATAGTTCTTCACTAAGCCATCTAAGCTTATTTTGAAGATACAGGCTGCGGTTTTGATGCTGGAAAAATCTTTGACAAAGTTGCAATGACTAAGAAGTTGAATCAAATAAAATAGAATATAATTTGTGTTTGTGATTAGGAACTTACTAATTCCTTATGAAAGTACAGTATTTATTAATATGAACTTTGTGAAGCAATTATCTGATGAGCCTCTAGTAGGCTGAAAACCTCTTGCCACCTATATATTATATTACTCTTAGTAATTGATACCCTCGCAGAAATCAGGACTGATATGTGGGTTGAGGAAAGGGCTAATTTCACCAAGATCTATCTTCCAGTTTCTATTTTAATTGACAAGTAAGAGAGAAGGAGGAGAGCTGAGTCTTGCAATGGCTATAAGAAAGGCTAACAGAAAGTATCATAGGACTTTGAAAGCTCCTGTTTTTCAGAAGTCTTTCAGTGTTTTGGAAGGATAAGAGTCAGTGCTTAGCCTATAGCTCTGTAATGATTTTTAAACAAAATGCAGTGCTTATTTTTACTCATATTTACTTGGTGTCTCTCCACTCCTCTCCCTCAGTATCACACCAAACACACTTGCTGAATAATTCCTGATTGCCTTCAGTCTAAATAGACCTGTCTTCTTCTGTTGTAAACAAGGAGGCTCTGAAGTGAATGTGTGAGAAACAAATTAGGGCGAGATATCTTCAACTGTTCACCAGTGTGACCAGTCTCTTCTGAACACAGGAGAAACTAGCTTGGAATAACTTTTTTTGTTTTTTGCCTTTGTTGTGAGAATAGTACAGAACGTTCTGCTTTGCAGTAGATCTAGATGTTCTGGGTTATTTTAAGTAAATCATTTTGTTTTTCTCAGTTCCTCAATTCCATCTCTAAAACAAGGAAGAAAACATTGCTCTGACCCGTATAGGGCTACACAAAGTTTCAGAGGTGCCCGGGTCCTGCCTAGAAGAGGAGAGAAAAGAGGAGTGGTCTTTGAAGTGTCCAAGAAGAAAGTCATTATAGTTTTAAAATGAGCTTTCCACCATATCTAACTTTAGCAATCTTATTTAGTTACCTAAGTTAGAGCCTAGAGGCCAGAGCTTCCCTGTCTAATCAACAGAAAAGAAAGCTGCCTCCAAAGGGCAATCCAGACCGCAACCCGAGTGAAGCCCATGACCTGAGTTGCCAACAGAAGTCATTGACCAGACATGAAAGCTGTTCATAACCTCTTAGCTTGTGGGCAGTTTGAATGATGTACCTCAACCTGCTACAAGTTAATCCACCCCAAGGCATTTTCTACAAAGTGGCTACTGTATCAGTCTTCCCTTACCCTCAAAGATTGTCTTATATTTGACACTTATAAGAGGAGATTTATATGAAAAAATTCTAGCTACATGTACAACCGCCACAGTCTTCCCTAACCATTCTGAGCTAATTAGATATGCCAGGAAAGTTTACCTAGGTTCAACTGATACCATGACAAATATTTAAATTAAACTAAACAAGATAATTGTAAGGAAAATCCAAGGAACTGGATAAAATATTTTTAGAGTTGGATCATTTTTGGTYTCCCTGAGCTCTATTATGTGTTTTCTGAAGTACAAGATATATAATTTCTTGCATTCATTTAATGCTTTCAAGAGGCTTTTGCTGATATGCAAGGGATTTATGTGCAGAACTAACATGAACACTGAGGGAAGAATAGAGCCCTTTAGTTCTTTGCTGTCTGTGTGAATCTTAGATGTTCTGAGCTGTCTTTTGATACTCTTCAGAAACATAACGAGCATGGTTGAGAATTTAAGTGTGATAATCCCATGTTGATAATAATATTATAAGTAATATTAAATGTCAGAAGGTAACAAAAGAAAGACTTTTTTTTTTTTTTTTCATTTTTCACCCAAAGAAGTAGAGAGTTATTCAAGTTTCTCAAAGTAGTAGCATATTTCAGACTGTGGTAGAAATCTGACTAACTTCAGAGCTTTTCTGTGTATATATATTTATATATTTTTTTTCATAATGCAGTCAGACTTAGTTGATTTGTACTTATTTTGTACATATGTCTGGGAAACCAAAAGAATTAAGCGCTAACCAATCTTATAACATGTGCCCTGACAAAAAATATTATAGGTCACAGAATCTAAAGCTACTGACCACCTGCTGTGTTGCATTTATTATTAGGAAAACTAATAGGAAAGCTGCCACTCTTGCCAAGACTGTGCATAGAGACCCAGTAGTAGCTGTCACTCTTGGAGCCGTCGATTTGTATCATAATTACAGAAAATACAAATAACAAACAAGCTTTTGGACTGCCAAAGAATGGTCTATTTAGGGCACTTCATAAACTGTTCTTATCCATGCTGAGTTTGAGTGCAAAATTCTGTGATGTGACAAAACTTTTATAAGCCATCTGGGGCTTTTATCTGTTTTTTTAATGAATGTAATCTTATCTGTGCTGCTAGTGGATGAGTAGGTCTGAATTAGAGTTAATGCCAGCCAACTAGGTATCAGTAAGGAAGCTGAGCAGTGATGAGTGGAGTAATGCCTGGGTTGAGATTTGCATGTTTGGAAGGTGTTCAGTCTCTTTTGGAGTTAAAAATCTGGGATAATATAGCCAGAGGATAGATAAGGAGATGGTAAATATTTTTTATGGCCTTGTAAGCCCTTAATGTGGATACAAATGCTGAAAGCCTGTCCAGTGCTAAGATCTAAAATAGAACTAAGCAGAACTCTTCCTTTGAAAAGTTTATTGACCAGAAAATGATTTCAGGATGACCAAAAATATTTATGAATCATGTTGGATTTGGCAAACCATTTTGGATAACAAAACATAGAAGAAAGAAAACATCTTAGTATTGCCAAATGGCAGATTTGAAAATTGTCTTTAGAAACATATTTTTAGAAAAGATTTTGTAAAACCTCACTAAAACAAAATGTTTTGACTGATCCACAGTGATTCTCCCCTCTTCACCCTCTGATTTTGAGCAAATTGGCAATGTTTACTTGAAGTATACCAAAAATATTTTTTATTGCAACTTTTTAGTTATGACTAATGCTAAATTAGCCTAGACAGATGCAGCTCTGCCCTAAGATATCTCATAAACACTTCTTGACTTCAGGAGTTTATAATGGTTTTCCTGTTTCAGTGCTGGCAGCCACAGAGGGAGGCTGCTGACTCTGCAACTTGCACTGCGAGTKAAGTTTCCAGTTCTGGACAACAGAGAGGTTTGACGTGGTGCCAGTTTTAATCCCACCTATTGACGAGGCATCCAGATGTGCAACATTACATTTGGCTAGGATTGACCAGATATAAGCTGCAAATACCTTAAGCGTGAATATACTATCAAGACTCTAACCCAAATTCTGAAGCAGAGCAGTTCTCTCCACTCGCACAAGACTGCTCTTCAGACCTGTCTGAAATATTTTCTAGACACATGTTTCCTGTTTTTAACTACTATATCTTCTCACATCAAGTGGTTGCAGAGACTCAAAGGCCTGGTCTTGTAAAGAAATTTTGTATGTGATTTTAAGGTTAATGAACTGTGGTGAGCCCTGTTGGCTTTGCTTGCTAAGCATGTGGGAGCCAGGGCTGTGAAAATAGGCTGGATAGGAGGGAGTTTGGGACTGGGAATAGCAGGGATATTGATGAATTATTCACGATTGGGGCTGGTGTCAAGAACCGGTCAGAGCTGCCTTGAGACTGGAAGGGCAGAACCAGGATTTGAGCAGGGAATCAATATAGCAAGAATATAAATCACTTCAAAAACTGAAAACCTAGCCCACTTGAGCCAGAGAAAATCTTACGCTGTGTTTGACTACATCTCCTGCTTTGTGTTGGGAAGGATTCAAACTTCTGTGGTGAGCTGTCTCCATTACAAAGTTATTAGGTCAGCTGGGAAACAGACCAAGGAAACTGAGGCAGGTGTCTGCAGTGTTGTGCCCTGCCAAGAGAAGTTACTCTGCCGGTAGTAAAATGTACTTGTAAATGGTCRAGCTGCTGTAGATTACAGATTGCTTTTTTTTTAGAGGTTTTCTACAATGTGACAAATGTGTTTAATTCAATAAACATAGTCTATTCACTTGGAAAGGACAAAAATATTTGTCTGTTTGTCTGTCCCTGAAAACACTGTGATTTAAATAGTAATAGACAAGCTGACTAATACTTTTATTGTAATCGATACTAAACACACAGCTTCATTATGTAAGAAGAGTGTTTCAAATGTCTGCATGCAGGGGCATAAAGGCATTTAGTAGGACACCATAGAGCTGAATTTCTGAATTGCATCACTGGAGTCTGTGCTGACTTCAGCAGGAATTTGGCTGTTCCCTCACACCATGAATATGTGTGGGGACAGAGCTCAAGCACAAAGGAAAAGAGTTTATACTCAATTTCTGTGTATGATTAGCAAGTCAACCAGTATTATTTGAACGTACACAAGAAAGGATAGGGATACTAGATTGCACAGTCTCTAGTTAATATTCGCTTGACCCATCCAACTTGCTTTCTTCTCTTTAAGACTGTTCTTAGCATTCGTGGGATTCACCCTTTGCCTGCTCCTCATTTGCCTGTGCTGCATCTCACTGAGGCCGCGGTTATAACACAAGCTCTGTTGCAATGTGGAGCTGCTGGAAGTGCTTCCTTGCCAGGCAGCATCACCAGGATGAAGCTCTCTGCAACCGCGGATGGATTTCAGTCTGCGGGAAGACTTTTGGTRTAGAGCTAGCTCACGTTTCCTTACATTGCTTTGAGCTCTATGGTGYAGGTGAAACCACAAGTCAGGAATCAAGGTTTAGCACTGCCACCATGTTACTTGTCAGTACTGAATTTGAGTGCCAGGGGACTTTTACCTCTTTTTGGTGCCGTCATAAGTACAAAAAGTAAGTTTATCAAGAATGTAATATAGATAATGGTAGTAACCCCAAARAGCTTATTCATGTGGTACACTCCCCACAAAATGAATGCTGCAAGTCTCAAACAGTGGTACTTTCCCTTTTGTCTTTCTCTGTAACTAAACAAGAATATCTTGCATTTCTAGAAAAAATCCCCCGGTCAACCCTGCAATGTCCTTTGTTTTTCTAAGAAAATCTTCCTTTATCCTTTAAGCCAGCAAGTTCCAGCTGTTCCCAGAGTTCACTGTTGTGTCAGGAAGGAATTACTTTAACATTTCCATAAAGAAATATTTGCTCTTACAGACTGTTTAGTTTTGACTGTCATTCAAATCTCTTTGCCACCACTTGCTGTTTCTCTACCTCTTAAGCAGTCCACTGTGCTGCCCACCAGACATCCTTTCCTCGTCAATGTGATCGTGTGCAATTTTCACATCCTGACTGCCAGCGTTAGATCATACCCTCATGACCCATATAAAATCTGTTATCAATTTTCTCTTGCTATGAAATATAAATTATTAACAGACCTTAAGACTCTGTTACACCAACTATTCATGTCATGAAAATTTTCCTTTAAACAGTGGGAGCAAAGACATTACCTCAATTATTTTTATTCTGCAACATAAGTGGATTAGATTTATCACTGTTAGTTCAGGTCCCACAGTAAAGTAGGTTTATTTATTATTAGCTTGGGTTAACAAAGGCAAAGAGGTGTCCAAAATCCCTCCAAATGCATCTGTTAGATTTGAACATGTGAGCTCTTGTGCTTGCTTTTACTTGTTTGCTTGCTTCACTGGTCTCAGCTTGAAGGGTCAGAAATAGCACTGGTGGGAGAATGCATCTAGTCCTCACAGAGGGAATCACAGCAGAAAAGGGTACAACTGGATGTGTGATTGTGTCCTACAATAAAAATAAATTTGGCATATATGCCACAGAGACATTTCATGAAGCCTTTTTATGAATATATGCAAATGTCTGTGCCTGTTCCTACCAAGAATCAACAAATGTATTCATCTCATCAACAGTATAAGCAAAATTTATTTTTTTCTAGGATGAGGGCTTGCTTGGGTGGCTCCTGCCACAGGAAGAGGAGAGGTGGGAGACAAGACAGAAGGGGAATGCTAGGAGAAGACACTGCAGAGTCAGAGTTGCCATCCTTGCTGCCAACAAACAAATCAGAGAAGTAATTAGTAGTGTTTCTCTTCCTTCTCCTTACTAGCAACAGCTTGTAGCCTGGCCCCTCCTCAGGAACATCAGTGCAATCGATTTGGGTGCACAGGAGATGGCAGGAGATGGCAATGGCAGGAGAAGAGCTGGGCTTTTCTGCTGTCCTGTGCCTCAAGCCAGCACTGCTAAAATGTAAATTGTTCATCTAGCTTCAGAAGGTCTCAAAAGAGTCCTGTGGAGCCCATGGGTTCAGAAAGGCTGGGAGATGGCAGCTGAAAGCAGGCAGACATGCTGTTTCACCAGTATGCTATAGACCCTCATGAGGGGGACTGCAAAGCTATACCAGTCATGTAGAGTCTCTGGCAACATGGATCCTAAAGCAAGTTAGTGACTGAAGTGAAACTAGGTGTCTGCTTTCTGGTTTGTTAGTCATGTTTTTGCAAAGAAAAGCTTTTTCTCTGGAGGCCAGATCAACTTCTGTTTGAATAGTGAGTTTATATTATATTTAACTAGTTATCCTTAACAGTATCACAGGATGTATTTTTAATTTCCAGTCTAAAATCTCTCTGTAATGTTATGGCATGTTCTTAAGCAGCGCAGAAGAAGATGCACTTCTGCTAGCAGAATGAGTGTACATCTGATTTACAAAGTATCTTGAGATGTTTCAAGGGTTTTTGTAATATTTCATGGGAAATATTGTCTCTGACTTGCACTTCTCTGAGGTTGGTGAACTCACTAAAAATATTTGGTAGTTCTACATAATGATTTTGTAGCAATGAATGCTGGTTTTTATAGCTTTTCAGCATGTCAATTAATTCTTGCTTTGTAACCGGTCAGTTCTTTCACAACAGAGTTTTCTGTCATTGGCTTGACATCCAAGCATTGASAGTCTGCTCCTTAAAAGCAAACAGCGTTTAAGACACCATACATAATTGTTTTCAAAGTCTTATGGTCATTTTTCTGTGATCAAGAGATCCTTCAAATTTTGCCCATTATACCTACAAGAGACAATGATTAGTACCCATCAGTTAAGAATGTTATACAGAATTTCAGGATTTTTGTATRATAATATTGTGTTCTATACTTTTGTAACTGAAAAGGAAAGAGCTCTAGTTATCTGGCCAGCATCAGTTAACAAATAATGAACTTACTTTCAATGATGAACTGTAATGCATGGATCTACAGGAACGTAATGCTATGGCTAAATACCGAGAAGCACAGCATACAAGCTGATGGYTGTATTTAAGACTACAACTGAACTTTTTGAATTGGAGAGAAAACTTTGCTTGATACAGCTATTTTATATGGCCAACAATTTGTACGTTCTGTATGAAGAGCTTCATTTTAAGAGAGAAAACACTTGACAGACCAACCAGGGTAAGCAGCGGCTTTACTGGGTAAGTGTACATGGAGATACTGAGGCACGCTCAACACTTGGAGACCAAAGAGAGTCTCTGAAGAGATAAGAATAGTCACAGGGTCGTCATTCTCCAAAGCCAATGTTACGTACTAGATTAGAGTCGGTTTTGTTTCCTTTAGTACATGTTGCACATCCTCAGGATGGCATGGCATCTCTGATGTGAGAGCTTAAACCTTCCAAGCAAATATTTATGTAAGAAACATTAGCAATTTAACTGTGATACTGAGAGCAATAGTATTTTGGGCTTTTTTATTTTCTCAGAAAAAGACCAAGGACCAAACTTGTACCAGATTAAATAAAGCTCCACTTTCTTCTTTGGTTTTATGCTGTTGTCTGGGAATAATTCATAGTGGGATTTGGCCTACTTTCTGAATCACAAACTTCTTTGAGGTTTATACATTGCTCGTATTCCACTCCCCTCTCAACTAAATGGAGGCTTGATTTCCATGAYGCCTTTCATCTCCTGAACAAATAGCAGTCTCTTCTGTTGTCCTCTGTAGTTTTCCCACCTGATTTCTTTCTGTCCTGAGCTGCTGAGAAAACCAGATATGCCATTCCTGTTTCAGCAGAGGTCTCATTTATACTGTGTTCACCCATTTCCCTTGGTTATTTTGTACGYATAAACTTCCTTTGGCCTATCTTCATTTCTGGCTATTTTTAATAAAGACTTCTATTTTTCCTTCAAATACAAWAGGAGATGCTTGTTATCCTTCACAGGATAATATTGTCTTTTAATCTGAAGAAGCACATACACTTCATATCTGAGATAATTTCAGAGCCTCTGCAATGCCTGGAGACATGTTCAATGCAAACTTTGTAGCTGGCACATCCCTTTTTGCTGTGCTGCTCTTTGAGTTCCCATTTTCTCCTGGGAGACACAAAGGCCTGTTTCTGTTGTGACCCCATTTTTACATCCTTTTTCTGCACCTTTACAGAGAGAACTCCTATTCGCTACGCTGGGAGAGTGGCGTCATTACCACAGTGGAGATTGTGAAGGTTGTTCTCTCAGCACCAACCTCCACACAGCTCCATGAGAAAAGCGATTTGGTTTATGTTTATGTCAAACAAGATYCTTGCTTGAAGATGCAAATAATAAAACATGGTGTTGAACTGCATAAAGGCTTTCACAGGTGGATGTTTGCTGGTACTAGAGCCTTGCCAGGCTAGACTACACATTTGCTCCTGCACCTTGTCCTTCCCTGTGTACCACGTGCTCTATACTGTAACTGAATGCGCTCAAAGGGGCAGCATTAGAGTCTGCAAGATTATCCATCCTGCTCTGGCAAAACTGAAATTCTCCATTAATTCAGCCTCTCTTAACTCAGCCTAACTCCCAAAATCCCAAACCAAAGGTATCACAAAACTAACAGGATATTTGCTACATTTGTGACATTCACTCTGCCAGTGAGTTCTGCCTCCACCTTTTGCTTATTGCCTGGATTTAGAAAGTAAGCTCCTCAGGGGATATCCATTTGCAATAATGGTTTCCAGAAGAGCAGAAAGAGAAGGGGAAAAGAGTCTTACTTTTAGTAGCTCCTTTGACACCACCAAAACAACCTAATAACAATAGATTTAATGTCACTCCTTGGCCATGAATGATTTCAAAGCTTTTTGAGATGTTATTCTGAGATGAAACGTAACACTCAACATTTTCTTTTAAAGATTTATCATCATAAAAATTATTAAAAATTATGATTTTTCCTGTTAGTTCCTTGGGACTGTTAATGGAATAAAAATTTAATGTAGTATAGCTTCTTTCACTTTTTAGGGGCCCAAAATGCTCTACAAACAATATGCAAGAATCATTTACCTTAATGTAGAGTTGCAGGCATCTCCAGACTGAAATACAGCAATGCTTTAGCAGTGCTATATAAATTTTGAGAGAGAACATTATGCGAGACGTCATTTGCAGAAGAAGTGCAAGAGGGACTTTGTTCTGCAGGACRTAAATACCCAGCTGGAGTCTGACTAGGATAACCAAGTAACCAGTCTCGCAAAGCAGCAGCAGCGTAGGACTGTCAGTGTTTTCAGTTCCATTGCATCTTGTCCACACCAATGCCTTCCAGCATTGTGCTGATGTGACTGTTCAGCTCTGACTCGGAAAGGAGAGTCGCTGGTGTCCTCTGTCATCTTGGGTTCCACTGGAAATATTTAATCCATGCAGAGAGACCAGAATCAAACTCAGTTGTTTTGTGAATGAACCTAATGAGAGATTCCCTAGGCAGCAGCAGGCCCAGATGGCATCTGCAAGGCTGCCTTTCCAAAGCAGACCCCTGGAGCCTGAGCCAGCCACCTCTCGCCATCCAGTTACCTTTTCTCTGACGGATTTGTTCGGTCTGACCTGAGCTACTTGCATTAATTTAGGTTGTGTAGAACACACCACCACTCAGCAGCTCACTGAAGGCTGTGATCGACTATCATTATTGCATTTCAGTGCCTCATCAGCTCCTGATGTGCTGGCTGATACATTAGTAATGTTTTTTTTGCATGCATTTATCACTCGCAGGTGTCATGCAAATATTACAGGGACTACGGCTGGTTTGCAAACCAGGTAGCAGGGCTGAGGCTAAACTTAACAAGCTGAGACTAGTCCAAAGTAGAATTTAATCTTATTCACAGGCTGTTGCCGTAAGTATTAGGTTAGACAGCAAAGAGGTCAGTGCATTTGAGAGCAAGGCTATGGCTAAATGGCAAGTCAGGGAATATGTGCAATGAAGGATCCTAAGGAATTTAAAGACTTGTATACATTGGCTGACTAAACCTGAGGCCGGCATTGATTGTTGATGTAAATTCACTTGCATTATAGTTTTGCACAGGAAACGTAATTTTTTTTTGAATACTAAATTCCAGTCATTTGGCCTAAAATCTTTCTCCCTGTCAATGAATGCTAGATTCAGTGGATAATTACGCTAATTTATTTTCAATAAATTTCAAATTAAAATGATATACTGTGGAGAGACCTGATTGAAAATCTTGCTGTTCTGTTCCTCATTTGAAAATTTGTTTGCAATTAGTCAAGCTGTCAGACACCCAGGGAATGTGTTTATTTATTTATTTTTACTGAAGGAGGGGAAAAGAAAAGCTATTTCTGCAGCCATGTGGGAAAGCCTCTGGTAATTCTTTTTGTGTAAAAGCGATTTCAGAATGCCGAGATCACAGTTTATCATGAGATAGCTCTTGTATTTTGCTGTAGTGTCTTGCTTCCCAGTAGTACTAGTGTTAATCACAGGCTATTTAGTAGGTACCAGGGCTAAAAAAAGAAATTAGATACCTGAAATTAGAGGCATTACAACATATATTTTTTAAATACTTGCTCCTCTCCTTCCCTCCCCAGAGCCTGGAGCCTGTATTTTACTCTGCCTGTGTACATAATGGAAGGGGACAACTACGGACCTTTGAGTGGGATCCAGAAAATTTGCTATACTGTTGTTTGCACACATAGTGATTGCTTACAGCTATCCAACAGGGAACRCCAAGTCCACAAATGAGTCTTAACAGGCCAAAAAGCGCCTGTTCATTTTTTTTAAGCACCTTCATCTTTTTTGGTTTCCCAAGGATTAGAAACCACAGGTGCCTGCAGCCTCTCCAGAGCCTTGGCTGTGCTGCACTGCAGCCAAAACGTAGAGTTGCCCCACTGCTCTCCTTACCTAGCAGCCTGTTGGTTATGCCACTTAGCCAGAAAGTTTACTAAGGTTCACCTTCTTCTCCTCAGAGTATGCAAACTCMTCAGGTCCTCTGCTCAGGGCAGGGTGTGCTCTCCCTTCCCCATGGAGCAAGGCAAAAATGCAGAAGACCACAGCATTCCCATCCTCCTGCAGGAGTGCCTTAACCACACAGCTACTGAGTTGTATTCCTCCTCCTCCTCTTATTGCTACTGACTTGTTTTTTTCTCCATTCTTCCCCCCCC
>NW_028186979.1:627359-669512 GCF_003343005.1 Rhea americana | reverse complement strand
CTCCTGGCCTTGCTGATGGATCACGTTATGGAAAGCTTTTGTATAGCAGGCTTGAGCAGAAGTTAAGCCAGACATTTTCAAAAGCACAAAAAGCAGAGGGACACTTCAGGGCATGGTYACATAAATACTGGTCATTCTGGCTGAAAAGTTATTGCCCTCTGCTATTTGCGGCTGCCTCTAAAAGTAAGAAAAGACAATGAATACTGCGAGTGGTTCCCAGTTCATTTCAAGTCAGCAGGGTTGACGCAGACTAGCAATATAAACTGTTCAAGTACACAGAGCATACTCCCTCCTGTAGCGCCAGGCCCTGTGCAAAATTACGGTAAGGGACATTGCTTGATATAGGAAGCTTCTAATCTAGAAAGGGGATGAAAATACGTAAATGAGACACATGTACAAGCGAAAAGAAGGGACAGAGATGGCCTGACGAGCTGCAAAATTCTTAGGTACAGCAATCTAGAAAGTAGCAAGTAGCGGAAAGGTCACRGATCTTCTCTGTTCTAATACCATTGATGAGAAAATGTTGAGACAAAAGTTACAAATATTTTAAACTTGTGGCTATATGGCCAAATATTATTCAATATTTAAGAAGTGGGCTGCATAAGCTTACTGAGTCTTAGTGCTAGAAATTATTTTTTTTCCCTAACGGATGCCACCAGGAAAGGAGCTACAGATATATTCACTGGCAAAATCACCCCTCTGAAGGCAAGACATCTTTCTGAATTGCAGAATGAGCTCCTTAAAGCAAATGGGCCATTAGTGATTGAATTCAATCATCCAGACAATAGCTCTGGCTGGCATCAGGGCTGTGAAGCTTAGGGCTTCTGAGTGCAGAATGACACATTTTACTTCATCTCATGGGCAGGCATGAACARCTCTCCAGAGACCAAGTGAAAAGGAAGTCCTCAGCTAGTCAGTCTGAGGGATGGCTGCAGTGTGCATAGATACATGCTAGATGGCTTGGAYGCTACTGGTTGTGAAGCTGCAGCAAGTGGGCAGGAGCCATATGGGACCTACATGCAGACTGGCAGGGGGAAGGGAGAGGAAGGAGCAGCSTCTCATACAACAGCATTTTTACCATTATTAAGGCCAGCCAGATTAAATGGAGTCAGTTACGTCTGTRTGAGAAGTGACTGCACCTCAGGTGCTCATGTCATGATGACAGGAGCTCTTCCTTCGTGTCCTTGATGCTTTGTCAATATGTGCCTACAGCATTGCCTACAGAAGATCAGTCCAGCTGCTGCTGTTACTTCACTCCAGGAATTGGCTGTCCTCTTGTTCCTGCCTGTTTATTTGTCTGGGTAGTCTGGGATAATTGATGAAGGTGAGAAAAACATTCTTTTTCACAGTATGGTTTGTTTTGTTTTTAGCCTAGGCCATTTCACTCGGTTTGCTCAGGTGGTGCATGAAGGAAGACCTGGTAGGACAAGAGGAACAAAGAGAGCAGCAGCAGTCAGCAGGATGTGCGGAAAAGCGGATCGGCTCCAGGCAATGCCCTCCTACCTCCAGGTGACTTCCTTGGCCGCAGAACAGCAGCAGCTAGGTTATTTCAGATTGATGCGATTTCAGGGATGTGCTGCAGGAGGGGACAAGTTGGAGATTACTTACCTCTGGGACTGGTTTTGGTAATAGAATCAGGGAGGCAGCTGATTAGAAAACATGATTATTTGAGAGATCTGCAGGACATCTGAAAAAATTCACATGCTTATCGGTGTTTGGAGAGGAGCAGGTAACTTTACAAGAGGAGTATTAAATTAAAAACTGTTAGGAACCAAACTCACCTGCTACTTACATAGTAGACACACATACCCATGCAGACAATGTTCTGCCTAAAGGGTAAACACAAGGCTCTTGTCTCTTGAAGGTGTGAATCTTAAAAGGAGTAACTGAGTGGAGGAGGTGCTGGGAAACCAACATGTAGCTAGTGCTGGTGGCATCCTAAGTTCACAYTTTATAGCTGTGATGCTAACATTGACATAGGTGGTATAAACATATTCAGAGCCTACCTTCGTCTGTTGGTATGTTTTATGTTATCTGTTTTCTTGGATGTGAAAACACAAGCCAGCTGGCCTGCCTAGTCCACTCCTAGATCTTTTCTAATTTGACAGGAAAATGGTTCAATTAATTCAAAAATACAATTCAGTGTAAAACATATAATCTTATTTCTATTGCTTGACAGTGTCCATTTAAATAGCCAGAAGTATTCAGATCCAATAGATTTGAGCATAGGAAGCTCACATAAGAAAGAAAATGTGTTGATCATAAAAATCTACCCTTTCACCATAAAGAAATTCAGATTTTTTTTTTCAGGCAACAAATTGCCCTACATGGACAATAACTGTTCCTCAGATGCAGCTCTCCCCTGTCCTCTGTAGGCTCCCTCCCTTCATAGGAATGATAGTAGGATAGCAGGTTGCAATTAAGACTGGCTTGGGCTCCGGGCTTTTGATTAGAAGGAACTTGAAGGATTGAGCTGGATCAATAGAGTCAGTTTTAATTAGGCTATAGCAGGCAGTGACAGAAGCTGCCAGACTCTGGCTCAAACAGAATAAGGCAGGATCAGGAGCCAATCTCAAAGGTGAGCAGAAGGGTGAGTCTATGGAMGAAAAGGATTCTGAGGGAACTGGGAACATCCTTGATGAGGTTTAAGGAAGCCAAACAGTGGGAAGGCAGGCAACACTTTGAGTACGATCTTGACACAGAAATGACAATAATCATTTTCCCCACGTTGTTCTTTAGGTGCTGAGTATATAATCAGTRCAGTCAGCTGCACTTCAGTCTGGGTCCTCTTCTTGGTGCAGAGTGACTGCCTTCAGGTTCTATTCATCGAAGAAGACAGAAACATTAGATAACGCCAAAACATGAACTGAATTTTGATAAGCATTTACTTTTAAAAGGTTATATAGAATTTGATTGCAATCACTAGTTCAGGGTATACTAGTCATTTTCAGACACCTTCCATATGCTTTGATATTTGGCTGTAGGTACATGCACAGTCAGAATTTTTGTGGGTAATTTAGATGTTCGTACACAACTTTTCAGAATCTGATTTCCGTCCATCTCCTTGATTAAAGCCTATGTTTATTATTTCACTATTCATTAACTTAGTTCTACAGTAATGCCAAAGCTTTGCCTTTTGGCCTGTTTCTATAGTTATCATGTGGCTTTTCTGATGGAAAATTCTTCCAACCCTTTGTAAAATATACCTTGAAATATTAACTCATGTTTCATTTTTGTCATGTTGAATCAGAATCTGTCACATGTGCACTTGGAATATTATTTCTTTTAACAAGTACTTTCATTTCCTTTAAAAACAAAGCTATTATTCTAAATGGCAGTATTGAGACCTTATTTACTTAATATTCTCTATCCTTTAAAATTCTGCCAGAGCAAAATCACACCTTTATTTGCCATTGAAACGCAGTATTTGAAAACTAGATCAGAGTTTGGGTGCTTGCCCCTGATAAGAAAATAAATAGTGATTACTATAATTAAGTAAAAGGYAAATTCCTTCAAAAGCCTGGGAATTTTGTTATCTTACTTTACAAAAGGGTTAGAGGAACCAAGCAGTCTGATTGGCTCCCAGCCAAATGGTTATCGTATTATAACCACATGGGTCAAATTGTTTGCCTAAGCATTTTACTTTCAAACACACACACAGGGAATAAAATTTGCCAGTTTTATGGAAAAGGTAATATCTTAAATGTMTTGGAATAGTTTGTATTTATCCCTTTTGATGGAATGAGTGTTCCTTTACATACTTTAATATTTGGATGTGGACACATATCTTTTTCCACATGCAGCTATGCTGCTTTAAAGAAGCCCTTTAGCTTATTCTCAAGTACGTATAACTGCCACTCTTTTGGAGGTGACTACCTCAAATCTGCTGCTGAAGCTACTTGTGAAGTAGCTTCCCAATTTCAGTAAAAATAAGCCTAATATTTAAACTGACACAARTCTATTGAGCTAGAGTGGCTTGCAGAAAAGAAGCAAGGCAACCGAGCTGCATATATCCATCTGTTTGTGTCAGGCCAAAAAATTTCTGAACCCTGCAACCAGATTTGACAGAGAACCTGAAAGATTCAAGCTTTGTGAAAACTGGTGGCTGAATATTAGCTTATGCTTTGTTTTCTAATCTCTGCTGATTTACAAGCAAAAGAAAAGTTTAACAGTATGCTTAAGTGAAATAGGAAGAATCTTTCAGGGGGCACTTTTTCACATTTAAGAGGAAAAAAGGCAATGAACCAAGTAATGGAAGAACAACAAGTGGAAGAGGCTCATTATAAGCTTAATTTAATCAAATTACTCACAGGTGCCAACAGTGAACTGGAGACAGCAGGAACAGCTATAACAAGGTTATCTTGGGAATCTCAGAATGTAAGTAACAGGAGGGAGAAAAATGGAATTATCATCCATTATTGCAAGAATCAGGT
Organism: Rhea americana; assembly: GCF_003343005.1. NCBI lineage: Eukaryota > Metazoa > Chordata > Aves > Rheiformes > Rheidae > Rhea > Rhea americana. The sequence goes on along the minus strand of NW_028186979.1, from coordinate 665,079 downwards.
TTTCTCTCCCCCCCCCCCAAAAAAAAACAAAAGCAAAGGAAAAGTCAGCAGAAGCAAAAATACCACCAGTATGAGTGCTTGAAGCTAGAGCGATATCCAAGAAGTTTAAAGTGTGTGATGCCTGATATCCTGTGCTTAAACTTTATAGAGGCTGAAGAAGCCTACCTACGGGAGCTTATCATTGAGCTGGCCCCTAGGGCTGTTCCCAGCGGTAATAAGATCTGAGTTTTCCTTCTAATTTTTCAAACAATAAGTACAGAGGGCATAAAGGCAGCAAGCAGCTGTTGTAGCAGAGCTGAAATGACACGGGGCTGAAGCCTGCCATTGATTACAGCAGTGTGCAGGTCCCATCAGTCTTCTTAGCATTATGAGCAGAACTAAATTCTCCCCTCCCAAGCCAGCACAACTCCTTGCGTGGTGTTGGCAGAACAGAGTCGAGGCCAGGGGGGCTGTCAGAAGGAAACTGCAGGGTGGGCAACAGACAAGTGTCACTACAGGAGCTCAGAAGGAAGACCTGAAGTTTGGGGTCTCAATCCTCTCTTCCTTCTCCCTTTCTGCTCATGATGTCTCCACCCTCACTGTCCAGCTACTCATGCTGTTGAATGGAAAATGGATGGGCTGCACCTGATACACCTGGCTGAGCGATTGCTGCTCCTGCAGCCTTTCCTTGAAAAGTGGTGAATGAGATGATTACTTATGCCCTAGCTGTAAGGATGACAGCAGCAGCAGTGGCGGATCTAAGAGTTTGGGGCAGGCTGTTCAGGAAGTTTAGGCTTTACTTAATCTTGGTAATCACAACCCCAAATTTAGGTGGGCTTTTGCTTACCTTGTCTTATATAGGCCTATATCCTTGACATTGATGGAAGCCATTTTCAGTGAAGTATAGATCTAAACATCTTAACATTTTTTTCTTGTGCTTCTAAGTCAAGACTGTAGATTAATATGCAGTCTGTTCACCCTTGTCTCGTGTACCATTTTGGTTATGTGACCATAAGTGAGTGATTCCCTTGCCATACTGCTGTCTTTGGAGTCCCCTAACTGCAGTGAGGGCAGGGCGGCATCATGGGGCTGCAGGTAAGGACAAAAACACTTCCAAGGCATTGCAAGGTATGGCCGTTTCTCTCCTGCTCCAATAGGTAGACCAGATGCACCTAAGGTTATGGAAAAAGAGAACTGCTGGACAGGCATGGTGATGGTCAGTGATCGGAGGGGTGATGAAGCTCACCAAAAGCTGAGTGAGAGCAGAGTGGGAAGGGTAGGGGCTGTTGAGCCTGGYCTAAAGAAGGAACGATGGAGAGTGAAACCTAAGGTTGCTGGTGGAGGTAATTATGGTACGGCAAGAAGTATAAAAGTAAGGAAAGTGTTGAGAAGGGGAACTGTATGCACAAATAGCTGCAGTAGAGCACACCGTTAGAGGAGACTATGGGTGAAATTGCAGCTTTGTTGAAATCAGTGTGAACTTTGTCCTTGAATTCAATGTAGCAAAAATATCCTCTTTTATTAGTAGTATCAGTTTATTTACCTACTGAAAGAGAGAAATTGCTTTCAGGTTTTGCTAGGTTTTGCATTTCTGCTTTTCAAATGCTGATGTAAATTATTGAAACAAACAACAAAAACTTATGTGAAAGCACATGAAGTTGCTAAGTGGCAAGCTGCTCACCTATCACACCATTTACAACAGCTAAGCACTGAAAAGAAAGGAAATGAGTAGCTAATGATATAATAAATCCTTACACTTCTCCCATCATAAACAAACACATTACTTTTATCAAGTGCAAAGACATTAGTTCTCCATCGCGAAACAACCTCTCTTTCTCATGAATGGTAGGCTTTTAATGTACAATTTTCATTTTGCTATCTGATAATTTTAAGTCACAATGTTGATAAGGAAACGTCCATTAATAAGCTTTGGTTAAATAATTTCATTCTTTCAGAATGCTATTGACTATATAATTAATAGGAAAACCTTGATAACAGAATGGGTCAGGGCCTTGGGAAAAATACATGAAATCAAGTCACTTCCATTGAGAGTCATTTTTTGCCTCTTATACTCTCTTTTTTAACTATAGATTCTGTAGAAACAAAAGCAGCCAACCTTAGAGTACTAGACAGTTTGTTTCCGGAGAAGACTATTGAAATCTGCTCTGGTTTTCCCTTTGTTTGAGCTAAGAATTCTGATAGACAAATTTATATCAAAATGTAGCTGTGTCTTAAGTGTGAGCATACATCTGTCATGATATGATTACCCATAAGAACTCCTCTATGTTTTTTCTTACTTGTCTGAGAAATATCTCCTTCCTAATATAGAAAAATGAAAAGACCTTTATTAACTTATGCAAAATCTTAACTGTCACTTAAATCTAGATCTCTCTTTTTTTGCAGTTACTAATGTAAACAGAATGTTGTGTTGCTTGAACAAATCCATAGAGACTGAGATAAAATACTTCCAAAAGGATATGAATTGTCCCTGTTAATCTCAATGGATTGTTAACTCTGATATAAAGTAAATTAGGTACTGCTGTTTAACCTTTCTTGCATAATAACAAGGTTAGAAAGGATGTCTATCAACTAAATCCACAGATACAAAATGAAAAGGGAAGGATGCAGTTTTGCAGCTACCTGTGGAACTCATCTACRTTTGGCTTTAGAACACAAGAGGACTAAAAGATGAGGTACACTAATATATAAACAAAGAGAAAATCCACCTCTGACACAAAAAAGGAGCAAGAGACAAAAAGAATCTTTTATCACGTAATTATTATAGAAATATAAAACTTTTGTGATATGAAAATTTTCCAGGCTAAAAAAGGTATCTCTTGGTTTGCATAAATTATTTATTCAAACCTTTTGGGGGATATAACAGATTTTTCAAGGAAATGACCGCTTTCTGCAATAGAGAACTGAAGGTTAGAATTAAGAGTATCTTTTGGACACTGCCAATCTAGTCTGTTAAATAAAACTTAAAAAAATAAAACTAACAATATATTGAAGGGATTTACTGTAAAGAAAGAGTTTAATTATGCTGGCAGAAATTATATTCACCATATGCAGCCGTATAAAAATCATTCCAGGAACTGAATCATGGATTCAGAAGATTAATCTAATAGTGTCTTTTTTCTGTTTGTCTGCAAGTTTGTGGATTGCAGGTATTATTTATTTTTCTTTGAAGGGATATATTCACAAGTAGGGCTTTTTAAAACAATGTCCCTTTCTATGCCATGCAAAAACRTATCACACACTGAATAAAATCTTTCCTGGAACAAGAGGAAGTTAGTGATAACTTTCCAAAGYGTATAGAAGTTACAATCTTTTGGCCTTTTGACTGATATTTCATTAATCCAACAGGACTTGAACAGTGGTGTAATTTATGTACAAGAATATAATTTTGCATAATTTTAAATGGTAGGATAACATTACATCTTTGTTTCCCATGTATTTAAATTTAGAGGAGCTCTTTGTTTTGTGAAGACCTCAGGAACAATGCAGAAGCAAGGAGATGGATGGCAACATTGAAATTCCTCACAGAGGACTTTTGGGCACCCAGCTCTAATTACGAAATTCAGCATACTAAACTAAGCGCCTAGCAGCTCCAAAACTGAGATGTCTCAGTTATTTCAGAGGGGCTATACAACAGCCAAACATGAAGAAGGCCTTCAGCTGAATGAGAGGCACCTCGTACACCCCAAGAAGGGAATGGCAAAAAGAGGGGCATCTGAATCTGTTTCCTGACAAATCTCCGTCTGTAGCTTCCAGGTCTGAAATCAGTTTTTGCATGTGAGCATCCAGGACGGACAGTTGGCTAGTTGTTTCTTTGGAAACAGTGATGGTACTATCCTCCACCTTTTGTGTAATAGCAGTGAATGAATGGATTTGGCTTGAAAATGGGAGAAGTAGGTTTAATTCCCACCTTAATGGGTTAYGGGGTACAAAAATTTTATCTCCTACCTTGTTAGTGAATATTCCACCTCAACCTAAGCTCTGAGGGGGATATAAGAAATCTCTGCCACTTCTTATAGACACCCTTAACTGAGGATGAAAAAAGAACTGGTCTATAAAGACAAGAAAAGGTGCATCACTGCCTTTGGTTAAATCTTTTTTCAGATGAGTGACTATTTATACACATTTTTATGAAATTTCAGGGAACCATCCACTAGCCTTTCTTTCTAAGTTCTCTAATCACCAGGCTACAAATTCAGGCTCCTTTAATTAACTGCCTACTGACATTTTTTGATGTAGCACAAACTGCTCCAACTAGCACAGTGGAGGGTTTYGTAAGACATTTGTTGCTTTCTGAAGACAATGAATTAGCCACCATAAAACAGAGGCATTTTGGAGGCTTTCAGTGCCAAGTTTTCAGGGGCATTTATCAGGCTGTAGCTGGAAATAATCCTTTTTTTTTTGACATTTTTTTTTCTGAATGGCTCAGGAAACCCTGTCCCTGTGTGCTGTGTTTTCCCAGACACCTAACTGTCTTTGTGGGTCTGGAAATGTGTGTTTATTAATTGGTATGGTTAAGTACCRTCCTAGAGCAAGGTGATAAACTTCCAGGTACTGCAGCATTGATTGGCATAAGACCTAAATCTCTTTTTTGAGGCTATAYTTGTTGTCTTTTCCTCCCTTTGTCTCCTGTCCTGATTGCCCAAGGCCAAAGGCAGACTGCAGAGATGTTATGTTACTGCACATGGTATGAAAAACACTCCCATATTCTGCAAAATTCAAGGTGACTGCATAAGCCTGAAACCGTTTTTAAAGGAAGAAACAATTATGCTTTTGAAGATCTGTCAGTGAACAGGGAGATTTCACTCTACAGATCTATATACTGCATATCGTATCTCATGTTTCAYGTTGATCATTTAGCCAGATGGTTTAACAACTCCCAGGACGTTAATAATTCCATCCTAGGATTCAAAGAATTGGAATGAGATTTAATATTCCTCCTTGGCCCCTGAAAATTGTTACCTTGTTATTTCCTAGATATGGTTGCATTTTTTCTCTCCTTAACCCTTAGTACATACTGAAGTGTATTACTAAGAGTGGCAATTCATTGTCCGAGGATCCCCTGTTGGCAAACAATTCTTCTAAAATAATTGGAAGTCTTTCGCCTTATACAGAAGGTTTCTAAATAGCAGAGATATTGATTACGATGTTTTCAAGATCMCTAGAATAAGACAAAAGAGCAGGGACTGACAGAAAAATACTTGGAAAACAGGCATTTATTACTCTACAGATTTGTTTTAAAAATATTCTGATCACCACATACGTATCAGTAATTTTGATAGACTGATTTCATTGCTTCTGAATTTTCCACTGTAGACTCCTAAGTGGATGGTGTGTAGGGCTCTAGAACTGAATGTGTTTTGCAAGGCAATCAGAATATGAAATCAACTTTTTCTTGTTTGCAGATTACCTTTACACCTCCCCCCCAAATTGTTACAGCGCCTGTAAGGGTAATGTAGTCTTCCAAAGACTGTTAGTTCTCCATTCCTCAAAATATCTTGCTTATGTTAGCAATTAACACACCTTTCTTAAGGGAGATCAAGCATTTTTATTTATTTTTATGGCTTTGGGAGAAGACAGTCCATGAATTAGGACCATAGAGATGAAGGATAGCATATTTACATGTGCTTTCCTCCTCTCCTTAAACGCTCTTATATGACCACATATTTATTTCTTTTTAAGCCTCTAATGCTGAACCAACAATTTCTGTCCATCTTTTAGACTTCCATTATCCATCTGGAGATGCAGATAATTCCTGATGGCTCAGGTGTCCTCTGCTAAAGAGGAAAAACCTCTCTGCTCCCAGTGAAGCGTATCTGAAAGAATTCATTTACTGTGGACCCAAAGATTTCACAGAACTTCCAGTCTTTGATCATTTAGAAAAGCTCCTCCCCAGTGCAATGTTGTGAAAACTCCTGCCATACAGCAATCCTGACAGTTACACCAGCAGCACAGCAGAACAGAGTAAAACGTGATGACCTTTCCCAGCAGTGTGAGATTAGAACAGGCAGATGGATCAGGGTGAGGATCTTCGCTCCAGATCCTCCGTGCTGCTCAGAGCCACAGGAGGTGACCAGTATTCTAGGAGTCTGGTATTCCTCTTGCATTTTTGTGCCACAATCCTATAGATTAACTCACTAATTTAGCCCTAGCAGTTTTAGTGATTTAGTCTGCCTTGGTAAAGACAGCTGATAAAATCACAGATACTTTCTGAACTAGCTTGTAAAAAATCTGATCCCTTTTCAGGAGGTTGTGCTGCCCRCACTCAGCTTGGCATGGGAGAGGGAAATGAGACTTGCTGGAGCTTGGATCCAGAAGCAAGACCTCTCTGTGTCTTGGGGCAAAAGCAATAGCAGTAAACCTTATTCTCTCGCTCTAGYGCAGCCTTGGAAGAGCTTGATATGCCTTTTTCAGCAAAGAATTGGAGAGCCCATACAATCCTGCCTTGCCCTAGCACTTCACATGGAGCTGCATAACCGTTTGCTGCTGCAGCTTGGTTCTCTTTAGAGGAAGGGAGAACCCAAACATGAAAGATGAGACCCTTGACCGTTATGCTCCAGCTTGCTGCTGACACCTTGCTCTTCCAGGGCTGCAGACTACCTGTTTTTCTCTCCCCATCAGGGCTGGCAGCACGCCTGCTACCAGGTTTTGCTGTTTAACAGGTGCTAACTCTTCTTCTTCCCCCAAGTTGCYCTGCTGACTAACAATTTTGTGAGCTCCAATGGAGAAATCACRTGCCACAAAGCACCTTCGTTTTCTCCAAACTGGCCTAAAAGAAGAGGAACACCTCYGCGCGCTGGCGTGCCGCCCGCGCGTCGCAGCGGCGGCTGCGGGCCCTGCTTGGCACGCGGCCCGCGTCGGCGCCGCGCGGCCCCGCTGCTACGGCCGCTCTCCGGCGGTGGCTGCTGCGGCGCTTGGAGGCACAGCACCGCCGCGGTTCGTCTCGACGTGACACCATCCGCTGTCTCAGCAAACCGGCCCTCTTCGCCGCCGTGGCTCTGCTCCCCCTTAGCAGGTTCTCGCTACCGCTGACAAGGGACAATGTCACGGGGAGGGGGGGAATATTCAGATGGTGACAGAAGAAGACTGACTTCAAAGTTATTCTCTGTTTTGAGGTGTGTGTGTGTATTTCTATTTTTTTTTCTTTTCTTCCTGAAGCACGTGTCTGTGTGTGAGGGAGGATTTCTGCGTGTGTGCCATCACTGGTCTCGTCCAGCTGTACGAACACTGCAGCGAGCCTCRCTTAGGGAACGACATGTAAGATCAACCTTGCAGCTCATCTTTAAAGCAGCACTTTGCATAGCAGTCTCACTTGAAAATATTTATGTTTATTCTTGCAAGTATATCTTTCCCCATAGGGAAGCATGTAAAATGAGGTATTTATAACACAGTAGGAATTGTTCTTTCAGTTGTGCGCACTGGGAATTAATCATTCCTTTGCAGCTGTAGCTAAAATGCTGGGACTGAAGTAGGTTGTGTCTTTTGGAAGGGCTCACAGCCCGCTCAAGTACTTCTCACTCTTTCCTAAGAGAGGAGTTGCTGGAGGGTGGTAGAGACCCAGTGGTGACTCGCACGCTGAGGGATTTCACTTTTGCAGTGTGGGAGGTTTACGTGGCCGTGACCCAATTCATATTGGGTAATCAGTACAAAAGGACATAACTTCAAGTCATCTCTGCTTCCCTCTCCTGCTGAGCCCAAGATATTAGATGGGAAATCACAAGAGTTAAGAAACTCACCCAAAGGGATCAGGTTTTCACAGTAACAGCTGAAAAGCGTTTTATAGAACAACTTAATCCTGTAGCATAGTAAATAAATGGAGTAATGCAATATAGATATGATACGGAAAATTAATATGCTACAGTGATATAAAATACATACCAATAGTGACCATGTGAATACAGAACAGAATAAAAGCATAAAAAGAGAGAAAGATACCTAAGATCAAGAATAAGGATTATTTCAAAGAAACTAATAGAGGAGTTGCGTACTAAGATTCTTACCTGACTTAGCTATGGTCAGTGGCTACATTTCAGACAGGTTGGGCACAGAGGAATGCTGGACCCCCCTCTTTTGTGATCTTAGTCAAAAATACARAACTTTTTGATCTATACAAGTCAGTTGAATGTGATCAATCCATATTACCTCAGTAGAGCAGAGGTAAAAATTATCTTTAACCACTATTGCCAGCCAAAGTGCTTCTTTTTACCCAAAGTCCCACCTCATCCACCTCATCCAGTTTCACCTCTGATGTTATCTAATCCTGTAACTTTTACTTAGCCTAACACCAAATTGACCTAAGCTGCCTATAATGGTAACTCACATATGCTAAACCACTATTCATATTCTTATCCTGTTATATCTCTCATTTATCATATGTGATTTCCTATATCATCATAAATTACATACCATACCTAGACCTACTGAAAGGGTTAAGTTTAGATAAGTCTACACTRCTCCACAAAGAAGATCTGGGGATGGAGAGCAACTCTGAATGATGATAATAGCAATATAATGGGTTTTACCACTTGTTTGTGTGGATCTTTTTCTGTTCAACTGTGAATGGGTAGACTGCAAGCAGAATTTTAAAAGTGGTGCCAGGGGCTTCTGTGGCACATTCTTCCTCCGTTTATACTGAGGATTTATGAGACATGTCAGAGCAGTTATCAGCAGGTTACAATAGTGTCAAGGGGATTGTTCTGAATATTTTCTCTGGACTTTTTTTTTCCTTTTAACCATTCTCTAGTAAATTGGAGCTGAAAATAAAATGAAAATGGCTCAAATAAGCAGGATTACTGTGATATAAATATTATATCACGTATGGAGCTATTGAAGGGGAATATTTCCAAATATTCATTTTAAGGGCCTTGAGGGGAGGCTTTTTTTCCATCCCTCTTTCTCTCTGTGTCTATCAGTTTATTCCCACTGTATCAGAGTAATTTGAATTTCCTTGTTAGGGTTAAGTAGTCTTCTTCAGCCCATTTTCTAACCAGGGAATTAATTTCTGGTTGTCTCTAGGCAAGTTGCACTGGTACATGTCACTGCCAGAATCTAAAGCTGAACTGTTGCGCAAGGCTTGGAAAAAAAGCTCGAAAAAAGTGGAGAAAAGAAGTTAAATTCCTCTCTCCCGAAAGCTGCACAGTCACAGAAAAAATTAGCAACACTTGCAGATCTTCACATAATGATTTAATGCATGGCCATTTGCGCTCATCTGGGAAAACTGAGGCTGAGGAAGGAAAATCCTGCGCCCGTGCTTGGGGATCAGCAAGCCGGGCTGAGCAGCYGAAGCAAGTGGGTCACGGGCAGTCGGAGTTGGATGAACAACCGCGTCCGTGCCCTGCGGCGCCTCTTGCTCTTCCCTCCGGCAGAGGCTGGTGAGCGCGTCTGAGCAGCTCGGTGCGGGGGCCCGCGAGCGAGGACTTCTGACCTTTGTCAGAGCCAAAAGCTGCTGACCTTGCCGGGGCCCGGGGGCTGCGGGGGTGCCCTCCCTCACCTGCTTCTGGTGCTGCGGGAAGCGGGGGGAGGCGGCGGGGACGAAGTGTGTCAGCACGGCCCCCGCCGTGCGAGAGGATGGGCAAGAGGCTGTTATTCCCCTTTTCTCCAGAGCTGCTTCTGCTATTTGATGCCTTTTGGAAGGATTTTGCCGAATTTTTCCAGTGGCGACTCTTCTAAGGAAACTCCAGACGTCCACCAGCTTGGGGATGGGGGGGAACGAGCACGCTGGACTCGTGCATCTTCACTGCGACAAGCGTCGTACACCCCTCTGGGGGCTGTAAATGAGGCCTTTAAGACTAACGTGTAGAACTACGCTCTGGCATCACRTATCAGAGCATGTATACACAGACAGATTTTTAATGTATGTGAGATCATAGTGGAGATAATTTAATGAACAAAATACCATGGACCAGGCACATGATAAATACAATTTCTTCTGTAACTGTGATTTTTCACAAAAGCATGTGAACATATTCATGCATATACATTTTGTTAAGCCAGTACTGACCCTTTATGGGCATATTTAAATGAATTTATGACTGCTTTATTTTTTTCTTAATTCACTTATGAATAAACATGGATTTTTTAAGACAGAGAAACCATTGGATCCTCTAATTTTCTGCACAGCACAAGCCTGAGGATCTCAGCCAGAAATTCCTGCTTCCAGCCTAAAATTAGAGCAAATCTTTTAGGAAGCTCTCCAAAATTTTAAAGTGGTAAAGAATCCATTGAGTCTCTTGCTTGTTTTCACTTAAAAAAATGTCTCATTTCCGTTTTGACATTACCTAGCTCGACTTTAGGTGCTCTCATGATGCCAGCCACGCTTGGTAGAAAACCTTCCTCCCTGCACTTCCAAAACAGGTCTGAACTAAACCTCTGCAAGCCAGGTATAAACCAGTTTAACTCCATCTGCACAAATGGTTAGTTGAGACGAACTAATTGAGCTTAAACGGTCTGGAGCCTGCCGTGGTGCTGGRTTTTGGGTGAGTTAGCGAGAGCCAGGGGAGAAGGAGCCGGCTGACGGGAGAGGGGCGGCCGGGGCGGCGCGGGGYGGCACTGCCCGGCGCCCTCGCACGGCGGCGTGGCTTCGGCTCTCCCGCGGGAAAGGGCTCGCGCCGGCGGCGAGCGACGGCACGCAGCCTCCCCGGCGCAGGCGAGGAACGGGCAGGCAAGGCATTGCTGCAGCTGAACCTCTGTAACTCATTAGCTGCCGTAATTCAATTTACTGGCTGAATTCTACTCAAGGCTCCGCTGGGAACAGGTATGGTTTTAACYACGTTAAAATCCTTTTGTAGATGCATGAATCGTAATTTAATACCCACCAATTGCCTGGTGTTAGGCTCCTCGCTAGCAATTACTTAGACCAGTTAATATATGTCAAAATGAATAGTGCCTTGTCCATACGGAGATTGTAATGTGCTAAAAACATCTTGCATCTTGGCAAGGCAAAGGTTAATTTAGAAAAGGTTCTGCTTTAACAAAGTCTGTGTGTAGAAAAGACCTGTGTAGCGGAGTTTCTTGCCAACACAAACAGAAGGGTGTTTGTTTTTGTCAAGTCTGCAGGCAGCAGGGATGAAACATTACTACTGGAAAGGGTGTGAATGATTTTTATTCATAAAAAAGTAGTAGCATCTAAAATGAAATCAAACCTACAAATGAAAGAACAAACGAATGCTAAGARCGAACGCCTGAGAATCCCAGAGGTTGATTATGGTTCAGTCCCCAACCAATTTTTGTTYTTCCCTGCTGGAGATTACGGCCCCATAAAGGCGCTGGTGGGAGGGATCGTGTGTCCAYGCTTCAGCTGCTGCAGGCCAAGTCTCGGGTCTTCGCTCAAACCTACGCGAGCAAGGCAGCTGGCGCTGGGCTGGCTGAGGCACTGACCCGTATTCCTTTTTGCTTAGTCCCCTGTGGGAGAAGTAGCTTCTGCAAAAGGTGAAACACACAGCTGGGGTAATCACTGCAGCAGTCACCAGAGTTCATCCACCGAAACCTCTCTTTTCAGTGTTCTGGAAGGCGTTTTCTGTAAGTGAAACTACGTACTATTCACTATGTATTTACCTTAGATAGCGTCCTGGCATAAAGCTAATGAAATGAATAAAATAATAAGTTAGCTTACAGCATGGGACACTAATTTTAGTTCTTGAACTCAGAACTCATGAAAATGATTTATTCAATATTTACATTTCAGTTGATTTTTGATAAAAGTGATCCTTGTTAAAGATTCAACTAAGGCATAACACTAGCAGTAAACATCTGAGAGGAAGGATAACTCTCTTCCTCCTCCTCTGTCACAAGTGAAATATATATGTGCTCTTCAAAATTTGAACTCGGTTAAAGAACATCATCTTAGATATCACGATCAGCGATCAGGGATCCATGGTCTTCTGCATACTTAGAAAAACAGATGGTCCTAATTTTATTCCTTACTTTTTCTGGCATCTTTTTCAAATTTTATTTGCTGCTTTATTTTAATTCTGTGCAGAAAACTTCAGTCTCAGTCTCAGATGTGAGTGCTGTGCATCACTCTAACAGTGATCCTCAAGCTGTGACAGAGGCTCGTTTCATCCTTTCATACTCCCTCTGGTCCTTGTTTCCTCCTCCTTCTCCTCACCCTCTGCATGCTCTGGCCACATCCCCGAGATGCTCTAGTTTTGCTTTTACCGTTTCTCCTGCACTTTTGAAACTTACTGATGTGTGGTCCTTCAAACTCAAATTGTCCCACTTTCAGCATGTCCCACCTTACATTAAATCCTGCTCCGCCTTCACAGTTAGGACCTGGGGAGGAGAAGAGCTTGGTCGAACAATACCACGTTTTCAATGTAATTTCAATTCAGCAGTGTGGGCAAAAACAAAACTCAAAATCTTCCTCTCCTCTGGCCAGGGAAAGGAGGGAGGCATCAGCCCGTGCAGTGGAGAGAAAGGGAAGGAAGCGGGATAGTTTCCTCCAATAAATTTAATATGCTTTCAGAATATTTATAAGCTTTGTTTAGGGCTTTGTTCTGTTTTGGTAATAGCTGAACATCTGTATTTTGTCTTCCATTTCATGTGCAGATATACATAGAGCAGCAAGATCTAGTACTGGTAAAATCCCAGCAACGAAAGTAGTTGGAGTTTCACCATTTCTTTCATTGTAAACTCAAGATATTTGTTAATGGTGCCAGCACTTGGACATTTTTCATTTTTCAGCGTGTTGATTTTCACTTTAACATGTGAGTGGGGATGTGACAGGTGACAGAGGGATAGAGGAGGGAAAGGTGTTTCCCACCTCGGGGTGCTGGTTGCCTCCCTGGGGGCTAGGTTTTCCAGAGGTGCTGAGCACTTGTCTTCTGAAAATTAGAAACCTCTTCAGATGTCAAAGAGCCACAGAAGGAACTATAGGTCATTGATTTGTCTCAGGTTTTAATTAGGTAGAATTGCACTGTTAGAGCCAGTGAAACTTTTAACTATATCCTTTACATGTGTTTCAGTCTAAATGGCAACTGTCTGGTAGCATCACTACCAACTGGAATGAGAATGAGCTCTGGCAGCAATTTGCTCGTCCCTGGGGACCTGCGACATTTCCACATCATCCTCCTYGTCGCAGGAGGGTGGCGTTAATGGCAGATGCCTCCCCTCTCAGCCAGCGCAGTGGCTGGCACTGGTGAGTATGGAAGAAGGTATCAAAGTCACTTGAYGAAACAATTTATTCAAAAAGAAAATGTCTTACTACCTGCTGCAGATGAGCAATAGCCTGAGGTGGTGCTGCCTGTACCCAGTGACTGTGTCCGTGCCACCAGACAGACGGACACGGTGGGCGGCCCCTGCTCCGGGGCCACAGCATGCTCACACCGCGACGCCCACGAGGCCCCGCTGATGCCTCCAGGCTCGCGTTCCCAGTTTCCTTTGGCAGGAAAGCCCAGCACCGGATCCTCCCCTTCAGGCCTGATGGTGATTTGGGGGTGGCAAGTGCCACCAGTCAGCTCCACGTGGTGAGGGAGACGGTAAACGGTTTTTGTTATCAGTTTTAACCTGCTTTTTATTTTCAGATTAGCTGGCCTGCCTGCAAGGTGCTTACCCCTGTCAGGTTCACGTGGACCTATTTGTTTGTCTCTAACCTCTGGCTGCTTTCTATTTTTGCTAAATATTTTTCTTGGTGCCTAAAAAGAAGTGCTGTACTTAATACCTACTCTTTTATACAAGTCATTTATAACACATCCACCATTCCTACCCTATTCACTAGGAAAGCTTATGTATTCGCTTTGCTTTGTCTTAACTTCYACCATTCTGTTTTTACCCAGCAGTTTGTGGCTTTTTGCAAACAGGAGCGACTGAACTAATCCTATGTTCTCAATTAAATTTAAACGACTGATATTCCTTCCACTTGGTATTGCCACACATTTGTCAGCACCAGATTTTATCTGCTGTTGCGCTTCCCATTTGTCTACTGGTGGGAATCGTTACAGGCGCTTCCAGCCTCTATTATCTTCATAGCTTTGTGTCAAATGCAAATATTGTTGTTAATTGTTATTTGCATTACAAGAGCGATTACATCTTGCTGTTCTTTAATTCCTGTTTTATTTATGAATATTTTCAGCATTGACTTAACATCCTGGCTTTGCCAAGGTGAAAATTGACTATTTGTTTTGTTACTCAGCCAGGGTCTAATGCGTAACAGTTTTGCCTCKTGTCCAATGACTACTCAATTTTCTTACTAGTCTCTATGAGGGACTTGTCAAAGACTTGAAATTCCCAGTTCACTGTGACAGGCTGCACTGCTTCATTCACTCTCCTGTTGACACATGCAAGAATTTGATCAGCAGAGATGTGGTTTATCTTTTTTTAGCTAGCCTAACTTATTTCATTATATATTGTTCAYTGATGTGTATGCTCTATAAGTCATCCATTTGCTCAGCCTCTCCTCCTTGGGATCTAAGTCCACAACAGCTTGCTGYCTTTATTAACTGTGAAAAATTAAGGGTAAAGTATCTACAAGAKCCCATATTTATCTACACTTACATACTGACTGAGATTTCTATTCTGGGCTAAATCCTCATGTGGACACTCCTAGTATTTAAGAATAATTATACTGAAGTAAGTATTATGGAACAGACTTTAAACTGCTTTTGTCCCAGGAGYTTTTCTACGCAAGAAGGTTATATTGGCAGGACAGGAATCTAAAATTAGTTTATTCTATGGGTACAGGATTGCCTTCAATCACCTCAGTTTGCCACTTGGGAAGTGGTTTTCARATCATCTGAAAACACTTAAAATATTGATATTCCAGGTAGCTGGGCCCACAGGGGAGAGTTAGACCAGAAGAAATAAGTTAACTGTATCAGTATAATTAACTATARTGGCACTGAAAAACTTTCTGTAAGGACAATCCTCAAATTTTATTGTACAAAAAACACTCAAGACATCTATGTGGCAAGGCTTGTATTTTTAATTGATGTTTAAGATAATCTGATAAAGTAAAGAAAATTCTGGGAATGAAAAGCTCCACATGTTTTAAATGGAGCATTTTGCTGATGCAAACTTGCCTTCACATTTGAGTGAAGGCTGACACTCACCCTTGGCTCCTATCAGTACTACTTCCACAAGTTAACAAAGGCTATTGAAATGGGAACTTCGTCCATCTGTCCTTTTCCTAGAATTAAGCAATTCTTATGACATTTGTAGTTTGCTGATAGACTGCAGAGAAGCCAGATGCTTTATGGCTTTTCTACATTGCTATTGTCAGATTCTTACAACTGAGTGAATGCAGCATGAGATCATAAAAAAGCATGTATTCTGCATTTGCCTGTGCTAWATTACATCTTGGCTGTCCAGGAAGAGACAGAAATTCTCGATGTTGCATATCTGGGCTGCGATCATGTGTTCCATTCAAATTTCTCTGACAGAATTAGAAATGACATGCTTTGAATTTGTTAGGGGCATTTCAGCATCTTTATGATATTTTCAGAAACAGTGTGCCCTGTTGGGGCCATTTATATCACGCTGTGCCATAAAGATGCAGTGCTACAGCAAGTGAGCTTTCTGTACTTTGTAAGGGATAAGTCAACAGCAGAAGACAAGAATTGGCCTTGCAACAGCTTTCACAGTTGTGAAAATGAAGGAATTTGAATTTAAACCTTCTGTGAATGACTGCCCCCCAAAAGTACCGTATTCAAGTAAAATCMTATGCGCTATTTTTCCTTAGGATGTGTAATCAAGTGTAACCAGTATGTAAAATGTCAATTTAAAACTTCTCATTTGTTTGAAAGAATAAAAAAGGAGTCTTGTCACTCCCGAGCATGTCAACTTGTGACCCTGCTACCAAACAGCTGTTATTTGATGATGGGCTGTYGAGAAGCCAGATAATTTATGTCCTTTCTGCAGTACGCAGTTGTTGCACTGCTTTACACACCTTCTGCCTCACTCTTGAACCTCCCAATGACTCACTCAGCCCGTAGAAGTTAGGATAAAGTCAGCGACACATCCATGCAATTCCGTGCAAACAAGTTTACCAACTCAGTTTTTGTTTGTTTTTTTTCTTAGATTAACAAACTATTCTCTGTGCTCTGTAGGAGATTCATCCCTCTATAGGGGATAGGATAGGACCTGTAACAACCCATCTATCCACTGCCTTTAACCCTTATATTAAACCTCAGCTGTACCTGCTCATGTAGCCCCAAGTATGAGAGAAAGATATGCTATACATTGCCCTCTTTCCTAATGCTCTTCCTCATTATCAATTTTTTTTCCCACTCACATTGTCAGGCCCTTGAAGAAGAGGTATTACAGGTTCTTTCTGTACACTAAGTCATTTCTGAAGATCATTTTCTCAGGCCCAGTGTATGATTTTGACAAAGAAAACTGAAAACCAAAGAGATTTTAGTACTTGGACTGGCCATGCTAAKGATTAAGTAGGTATTGGGGCATTATATTCACGGTGTGATTATTTGAACTACTATTTGTTACAAGCAGAATAAAGAAGAAACATGGAAACTATATGCAGCTGCCCACTTGCTTGCCCAGCTGTATGGCATGTGCCTGTCAAAGGCAGAGAAGGCTTCTGGCATGGCGCCTTTTTGCCTATTAAGGTGTAGGTGAAGTTTGGGGCTACAGCTAATTAAGAAATTCTTGCAGAACAGCTCTTCTGACAGACAGTGCTGATTCAATGAAATTGGAAGGTTTCACAAGGGATATATACACATATACCTAATCCACTCTCCCAGGAAGTTATTAAAATGTTTGATTTTAAAAGGTCAGTGCATTTTGTTCTGTGTTTGATATAATTTATAATATAGAAACTAAAATAGTACAACAGAAGCAATTATTCTTATCTTTAAGGATGAACCATTTAAAACATTTTTTGCAAAAAATTTGTGAAAATACTGAGTTTTTCTCCTTATTTTCCAAGGTCAGAATACCCAGGCTTTTTCTGAACCTAGATCATAGAATTATAAGAAAGATTGGAGGGGACACCTCTGGAGGTCACGTTGTCCGACCGCAGTGGGGCCACATATGGGAAYTGAACCCATGAGCATGGCATTAGCAGCACCATGCTGTAACCAACTGGGCTAAACCTGTCTCCCTGATACTTCTCTTTCAGCTACCTCTGTTGGTGGCACTAGCCAAACTGTCCAACTTCTGTACAAGTTAGATCTTTGTAAGTGAAAGATGATAGTAAGCATTATATATACATACATAAAAATGTGTATGTATATACACAAACTTATGCACATTAAGATATTATGTGTATCATTAACTCTGCTCCTGCAATGATTGTTCTAATTCAATTTACAATAGCTATTCTGCTACCATTTTTTTTTTACCTCCACATGCACGTACCTTCCTCGGAAATTGTTTCTTATCCACTAGCTCATTCTTTTTTATTATTTTTTTTAAGTCTTTTCAAGCTATTAAATGTATAATACTAATATTTGTCACACATAGATGCAAATCCAACCTTCTAAAGTATTAAAATGTACTAAAACTTGACAAGATTTTCATCATATCATGGCCACAACTTCCAAGATTGAGTGACTATACAGAAAATTCTCAAATTGTACCATTTTATTCCAACTAAATTGTATTTTATTACACAAAAGATAGCCTTGTAAACATACAGCTGAGATAAAAATAAATTACATTAATTGCATTCCACAAATGCACTCTGAAAAAGGGATTTTTTTGAAATTTGTTGACGCTAGGAAAGTCACTTTTAGACTGGCAATTTAATGCTTCCTTTGCAGTCACTCGCAGACATTAGCAACTGCAGCCACCCGCACGGATGATTTCACTCAAGTCGTTGCCAGTATTGAGGCAGGAGCTGTTTCCTGSAGAAGGCCTGTATCCGCTGCGTGGCCGCACTCCTGCCGGAGGTGCGAGGCCAGGAGGACCCCTCCGACCCGTGTGACGAGCCCCAGCGTCACGGCTGCGCTCCGCAGGCGGCGCGGGGCTCCGGAGCCGTGCGGCCGTCCCCGCGGCAGGCGGGGACCTTTGCTGCCGCCCCGCGCGCCGGGCGCCACCCATGGCTCACACCTATGCCCCGCTCGAGTGGTGCTACTGATGTGACAAACAGGCAGCCGAGACAGGGCTTTGCGAATCTTGACATTGGTAAATCATCCAGATTTGGCCATTTGTCTCTTAACAGATGAATAGTAGGCAGTGTCATTTGCATATCCGTTCTAACTCTTTTAAACTATGACTTTACAACAATCTGATGTCAAAATTTGTCATCCCAAATGACATTTTGTTTCTTGGGGGGTGTCAACGCTCTATGGTTTTTATTTGAAATAGCACAAGAGTTACAGCTAAGGGCAGGAAATGGAAAATGGCTGGATGTCTTGCAGTCATCATGAGGAACCTCCACAGCAACAACAGCAGTAATAAAAAACGCATCCATCTGTGAGCTCCATAGGCTCTCATTTAACACTCATTGCATATGTCTTTAAATAAATACTTAATATTCTGCTTTCATTTAAGCAAAAACAACATTTAGGAATCACCATGTTTTACCTGGTCAATGTGACTTTGTCTAATAGATTATTATGTCCCATAGAGCAGCTCTGCAGAGAAGGACCTGGGAGTGCTGGTGGATGACAAGTTGACCATGAGCCAGCAATGTGCCCTTGTGACCAAGAAGGCCAATGGTCTCCTGGGGTGCATGAGGAAGAGTGTTGCCAGCAGGTCGAGGGAGGTGATCCTGCCCCTCTCCTCAGGCCTGGGGAGGCCTCATCTTGAGTCCTGTGTCCAGTTCTGGACTCCCCACTACAAGAGAGACATGGAGCTACTGGAGAGAGGCCAGGATAGGGCTATGAAGATGATCAGAGGGCTGGAGCACCTGCCCTCTGAGGAACGGCTGCGAGAGCTGGGCCTCTTCAGCCTGGGGAAGAGAAGACTGAGGGGGGATCTTCTCAATGTGTACAAGYACCTGAAGGGAGGGTGTCAAGGGGACGGGGACAAACTCTTTTCAGTTGTCCCATGTGACAGGACAAGAGGCAATGGGCAGAAACTGAAGCACAGGAAGGTCTGCCTGATCTTGAGGGAGAATTTCTTCCCTGTGAGAGTGACGGAGCCCTGGCACAGGTTGCCCAGAGAGGTTGTGGAGTCTCCTTCTCTGGAGATCTTCAAGAACTGCCTGGATGCAACCCTGTCTACCATGCTGTAGGTGACTCTGCTGAGCAAGGAGGTTGGACTGGATGATCTCCAGAGGTCCCCTCCAACCTTGCTGATTCTGTGATTCTACATTTCAGAATCAYAGAACATTAATGATCAGTTATGGAAGAATCTGCCTTTTGGGCATCATCTCCTGATTTTTATATGCTAGTCACTTCTGTCCAAAAAGAATTGGTACTGGCTGTATCCTACCACCACATGTAGGTAGACATAGTGACATACTAAGTGAATGTTCTTCGAGCAGTCTAATGGTTAAAAGTTTATGTGGTCTCCGATTAAATCATGACACTGGTATTTTTCTGTATTTTGGAGGGGGGAAATTGAAGAAGACTTAGACACTATTGTGTAAATGATACTTCGGGGGTCTTGTATCCAGAGGCAGCCTGAAACAGTCACTCCAGTATGACATTATTTACAACCTTGAGGTCCTATTAGTTGGACTCAGACACCTGTCTCTTGCTCTCCTCTGCTTCAGCCTCTGTTCATTTTTGTAGTCTTTGCAGAAGGCCAGGCTCCTCGCTTTGGGAATTTTTGCTGAATGAGATGTTTCTTCTAGACCTCAAGCTCCACATTCTAAGGTTTGCATCCCTGTATTGTATGTGATCAAACACAAACACTGTAACTGTAAAAATATGTATTAACTCCTGTTAATACCTGTCTGGAACAGTGGCCATTTGTCCAAATATATCAAAACTCCTACTTCTGATGAAATTATCTCTATTTCTTCTCAGACCTTTAATTCTCTAAGACACATTACCCTATTTGGTATCCTCATAAAACTCTTATACCTCCTGGGACTGTGTGGCGAGTTCCACAGGTAAAACATGGATGGTATAATGTGTGCTTTTGGCCAAGCATTTTACATTTTTGACCTTTAATATCTTAATTCTATTTATGCAGCATTTTCATGATTCTTAGTCCACATATAGGTACTACGTAAGTAGTAAGCTGAAAATTATTCATTTGTTCCTATTTCAGTTCTTAAGGATTTGACTTCTTTTTTTAATTTGAATTAAATGATTACCAGCTAACTTGAGCTATTTAAAACATGTCAGTCTAGAGGCTTTCCGAATATTTGTTCCAAGTGTTTATCCTTGCTTGAGTGAAAGGACGAGCTTTATTTAAGCCATGTGTCATTAAGAACAAGTGGATACAACTCCAGGATACTCTTTTATGGCACACTTTTACTTAGCATATATGCATAGTAATTTGACTTAAGAAAAACTACCGCTCTGTGTTCTCTCCTGTAATCGAACATGTTAGTATTTTCTTATTTGCCTATCCAGCTCTTATGCTTTGTGACTGCCCATTCCTTGCATTTGTATCTTTGCTGTTTCTTAGATATGCAAGCCAGACCAAAATGTAAATGGAGCTGGTCTCCTTGAGCATCTCTGCAAGAGAAAGGGCACATCTCCTCTGTCCCATGGAGGACAGCACTAGAGACATTTGTTTTATTTACTGGACGAATAGTTGAAATCTTAAATTCATGGATGATGTTTTGTTTTAGGGAGTTCCATACTCTTAACTTCTGATATTAAGATTAGGGCACTTTTTCTACCTGCAGGTTAGGAGTCTATCTCTAGTTTCATTTTGAGAGGCTTTTTATTCTTTTTCTTTTTTAGATTTTTTTTGAGTTGACTCATCGAGTTGATATGGTGGAAAGGTAAAGAGATCAGGAAGTAAATGCTTCTCTGTATCTTCAGATTTAAAGAAGCTTTAAGATGGGAAGAATATAGAAGAAATAATATTTTTAAATGGTTTTCATGTGCTAGAGTTTCTTGCTAAAAGTATAACTAGAGGCTCAGTTGCTCTGAGTGGTTTTGCATCTGAAAAATCTTGAGCCCTGACAAGGGAGAGAGAGAAGAAGAATAGTGAGGCTGGTATTATATCCTAGTAATTTTGCATCCTCCAGGGCTAGTGTTGAGCATGAGTTAGCCGTACATAAGTTTTAGATCAAATAACCTTTCCTCATTTGTTTGTGGTTTGGGGAGTTTTTTATCACATGCCCTTAATGCTGCAATTCTGTGTTGCAGAAGCTGTTCTGAATCGTTGGATCCCCTGCTGGAAGTGAAACAGAAGAGAAGGCCCACTGAGGCACCAGACCCCAGAGGATTTGCTGCGGACGCACAGTCAGCAGGGTAGCCCGCTGTAGCAGGGGACGTGGGCGGCGAGGAGGAGCTCCGGGGGACTGAACCCCGGGAGGGATGGGGTTGCTGGACCTGTCACTCAGGAAGGCACAGAGCCGCTGAAGAGGGCTCTGCTGTGCAGCTAAGCCAAGAACAGTGAGAACACTGAAAAAGCAAATCTGATTATTATTATAATCTTTTTGTCCTTTCTGAGTACTATCACAGGTGCTAGTCTGCATAGAAAGAAGTGAGATGCCATGCAAGTCCCCTACATATCATTCTTTTCTCTGTTGTGCCTAAAGACTGATCAGTTGTATAAAATACATACAACTCTCTGATAAGGCTTATGTAAGTACCTGTTTAGTAATCCTTCTCTGAATGTCACATTTTATATTACTAYAGAGCTGAGAGGCACCAACTGCTTTATAGTTATGTTGTGCTAGGTACTGTAAAAAAGAGAGTACCAGCCTGCCACATGAATCTTTGCTCCATATATTTATTTGATGAAATATATCTTACGTATTTGCATTAATGGAGGTGACAGAACATTGCAAAATTGACCAGCAATTTACAGCCTCTTTATTTTTTAATTAAAAACATAAATATGCTTCTGTGTAGCAAAAGGGAAGTTTACTAAAATGAATTCAGAATTAGTTAACAAGCTTTCTTCCTTCCATCCACAGCTATAGAGGAATTTTCCATAAAGATACAGAAGTACTTTGCCTTTTAAGAAATACAAATATGTGAATAAAGAAATACTCACAGCTTTTATCATTTAAGGCTAATCTAACAGTAGGTGAAAGATTAACTTTCAGTGATACATAAATAATAACTCAAAATTCATAAATAATGCCTTTGTCAATTATCAGGGAATAAAACATCATTTTAACAACAAATTGTAGACTGAATCCTTGGGGCTAATCATCTGTCTGCTATCTTTTAGAATGTGAATAGGAATAAATTTTGGCTCATTTTTTACCACTTACCAGGACTAGCATACTAGCACAGGAGTACTTYCTATTTGCAGATGGTATATTTAATTCAAGTACTTTCATTTTAACCTATCCTCAGCCCAAGGATGGGCACATAAATAACCTAGAGTGGGTGGCAAGGCTACAGAGGGAATAAGGCAAACACTCCTCTAATAACTGTACTCATTTTTTATGTGAGACCAATTTTTYTAAGAGTTCTTGTCAACATATACTTTACAGATAAAGTAGATTAAATCTTTTGAACAGCTAAGTATTAGCTAGATGTTGGTATAGGTTTGATATAAATAACAGAATTGTTCTCACTGGCTAGAAGTTCAGTGTTTCCTTTATTCATTCCATGAAATAATGATCTAAATATTTGATTAGAAATATATGCAAGATATAAATCTGGATTTTTGTTTTTAATTCTAAGACTAACTCTTCTACATATTTCAGGCTATAATTCTGGAGAGCATGAACTTCAGTCTTTGCAAAAAGTGTACTATATCAGTGCTAAAGCTAATGAAACACAAGCAGGTTGTCTGGAGTTTCCTGAAAAGGAAACAGTCTTCCTGCAATGATGGAACAGATTCCCAGTGACAGCAGTCAACATTGGGCGTCACATTTACAAAAAATACAGATGTTGCAGTTTCTAAGTAAGTCCTGTACCTCACTCCAGCTGCCTGTGAGGCTGTTTCTTCACACAGTAACTTTTGAATCCACCAGCTGATTTCAGCCCCATTTGGAAGGAGAATAGAACTGTCAAAGATAATAGAAGACTGGATAAAATTGAAGAGCCCTATTATTGCTCCCAATCTGTGACCAGAGTTCAGCACCTATTAGACATCAGAAAGTGCTCATGGATCTTAACATTTGGCTCAACAAAGCCTTAGGAGACCATGATTCACTAGTTCCACTGCTCTTAGAACTAGTTATCAATAAGGATGAAATTGAAGTTACTGTATCTGTGGTGGAAGCAAAATTCAAAGAGCTGAATACGCTCAGTATTCTGAAAGAGCTGATGCACAGTCAGAAGTTGGATTGTTCACTATCCAGCCTCTAAAAGATTTTTAAGAAGGGTAGCATTGTATGAAGGGTTTGAAGAATAGCAAATGTAGCCCTTACATTTAAGCAGACAGAAAAAGTGATCTAACAGAGACAGGCCCTTTTGTCTGAGTTCAGGGAAGGGAAAAATTGAAGACATGGAGGTAAATGGAAGGTAAAAAAGACAAAAAGATTTACTAACGATAAATTTGGCCAGAACAGTCTGCTATCTGTCTCTGTCAAAGGAGCTTATTTTTAGACATAGAAAACACAGTTGATCCAATCTACCACATTTCATCCAAAGGACTCCTTGATACAGGGTGTTGTTGATGCTTAAAGTTTACATATATTCATGAATCAATTGGAAAAAAATCATAAAAGAAATATCCCTCTATGGATATTAAATACAGAGATGCCTGTTCTGATTAGGAAGTCTCCRAGTCAGATGTCAATAGAAGTGAGGAGAACCTTCTGGTGAAATACAGACTTCCCCAGTCTATAGACTCACCCCCTTTTTTATCTTTTCGTTAATATCTGCCTGCTGTTGAGAGATGGTCCTTTAGCCTGACCAATATTYTCATACTCTTGTGTTCTTATCTGAACTCCACCAAATTATATGATGGCACATCATTAATGGATTTGGAGAAAATGTGGAAATAATTCCATAATTTTAAGATGGACAAAGGCAATGGCTGCAGRAGCAATCAAAGGCTTATTGCAGAGAATGGAGGCAGGTGCTGGTGGAACTCCTCAAAGATAGGTTTTTGGTCCCATCTTATGTTCCTGTTATGCTGAAATTTCTCAAAATATTATAAAGTACTGACTAAATATTCTGACTAAGCAAAGATGGAAATTACTGTTAAAGAAAAGAGTGACTGGAGTAAGGTACAGAAGAATTTAGAGAACCTTGAAGATAGGAATAATAAAAACAAAAAACAATTAAACAACATAAAGTTTAAGATTGTGCTTATCAGCACAGATCTAAAAACAGATGAAGGAGGCTTGGAGTGTTAGCTAGGTAGGGGGCTAAGATCAAAGCTGTTTACTTTTYGACCATCTGTCTATAGCTTTACCATAGTTTAATATAATGCATGTCTGACCTTAGCATTATAACAGAGTTCACCTAAATTAGGTGAACCTGAACAAAGGGTTCCCTTCAAAGTAAGGAGGTAGCATTAACCTTAATGTTAAGGTTTTCTGGATCACATGTTGTGTGGGGAGTTGCAGAGCCATATCTGGTAAGAAACGTTAGCCCCAGTGCCTTTGTGGAGCCTCACAGTGGGCACCTCCATCTGCCTGGACCAGGCCACTTTGCTTCTAGGCAGTTGTCCGCCTCTGGTCTATAGCCTACTGGACAGTGTACTCATTCAAAAATAGATACCTGTTCAGTTTTCCCCTTATCCTGAAATCCAGCTTGCACAATTTTGTATTAACAAACATCTTTTTATCCGTTGGAAGAGTAGAAAGTATGTCCCAGCTTCCTGGGGAAGTTGTGGAGTAGTGGAAACAAGAAGACAAAAGCCATGGGGCCAAGAGGTGATCAGGCGACACAGCGCCTGGCTCAGAAATCAAGGGACATGTGCGACCAAAGGGAAGAGACAGAGATACACTTGCTTGCTTGCTTCTTGGATTCTTTCAGTTTTTTGTTTGTTTTTAAATCCAGGAATTGTATAATATAAAATGCATAAACTGTCCTGCAGGGTGTCCTTCAAGGCATCGTCAAGATAGAGCGGCTATAGTCACTGTTTGAAATTATAGACTATGAGAAGCAGTGAACGTGGTCCTCTTCAGGACCCTTAGGAAGGGTGCAGATCCAGCGCTTCTGCTACCCATCAGCACAGCGTGGCTGTCAGGCTGGCCACAGTGCTGCTGTGGGATGCTTCCCACCACGGCTGCGCCACCAGGCAGCTATGGCTGGAACCAGATGTACCTGCTGGGAGGAGGTAAGCCCAGGGAGAAGGGACCCTTGCGGGCTTCCATCTCAGTGTTTGATCAATGCTTCCAATAAGCCTTCTGGGCGGAGCTGAACTTTGGCAGTGCCTAAATGAGATACTTTGATTTGCCTTACAAGTTGTCAGTTCTGAGGCTGGTTCCTCTGAAACTGATAGTCCAGACAAATAATTCCCTGGAGAGCTATTTACCTTTACCCAATTTGAAAATAATTAACCCTAAATTGCATTTAAAGTGGGAAATTTAGAGGGAATTCCTCTATTTGAAATCTTTGACTTGTTGAAAATGTTCTTTCTAAATTTAAGAGAAGTATTGTATGTATTGCAGCTAAATTTGACTCTTCAGTTAAATATCTTTTTGTACAGGYGAATTATGTGGCTGAGCCTTTCTGAGGGAAACATTTAATGAAAATAATTTTCCATGATCAGTTTCTGAACTGATTCACGAAAGTATACATCAATTATTTCATCGGAATTAAGATCTTTTTATATATATTCTAAAATATAGAGATGGAAAATAGTTTTTAGTTGACAGGAAATATATTATTTAGTATGTTCAGATAAACTGTCCTCTGGTTGTTTGAGCTTTAAGTTCTTACTCTTGAAATAGTCATTCTTGTCAAAGAAGATACATGAGCAGTAGAGATCTATATTTATAGAGACCAGTGTTGAAACCAAGTATTTTCTCGAAGGAAGGGTGATACTGGTGAGTTGTCCCAAGGGACAAAATTTTTCACTGGAGCAAATACAAATGGATTTTAAAAGACTGTCAATTCAGAGACTGATTTTGATGACTAGTAGCCTCAGTATTATTATATTGAAGTTTATGGAGCACTACATTAACATCAGGCCCATAGGCCACTTCAGTGCAAGGAGAGTATAGTAAACAGCTAGTTAGGAATAGGTTAGCAGACTGAAAGGGTCAATGTGGAGCAGTAGCAACAGTTGGAATACTCTCAGGAGAAGGAGGAGAGCTGGAGGAAAAAACAGACTGGCAGCACTGGAGGTCCTAAGAGTGTCTTTAGCAGCAGGACAAGAGCGGGCTGGGGCAGCTGCCTCCAGGAGAGGCAGCAGGTCCACTGGGCAGCATCAGGGCTGTGGTGCCCAGCTTGTGACTATGGCTTGTCTTTGGGGTGCTGAGCCCTGAGGCATCACTGGAAATGGGGTGGCAAGTTTAAGACTTGCACTGCTAATGCAACAGGGGCCAGTAAAGTCTGTGAACCAGTGGCTGAGCTCTTGGTACCTTCCTTTATATGCCATTTAAAGCAATTGTGCCCATGACAGTTTCACTGTCTGAACCTGCAAAGCATCATGTGTTATTCATCAGATTATGATTATTTATAGGCACCCACAGAGGGCTCAAGCTGGGAGAGGCCTGGTGTTTTGGAGCAGTTTTTGCCCATGACTCTGAAATTTGTGTTATCTCTGCACATGTCTAGGGCTCAGTGTACCAAACAATCACAGTGGCAGACCAAAGAGGGATCAGTTGCATTATTATCCAAATCTTCAACAGTGTGCTTGGGTCTGCTGATGATACTAATATACTCCATTTTTTTACAAAGAAAACCACACCGAGAAAAGCTAGAAGAATGGCAGAGGAGTACTGTGAGGTGTAGCTTGTAGGAATTGCTTTGCTGCAGTTTTTACTCACTACTTTTTCATACTGATGAGTGAACAGTGAGGTAGATTGAGAACTGGCTGAATGGCAAAGCTCAGAGGGTTGTAATAAGTAGTGCAAAATCTAGTTGGAGGCCTGCAACTAATGGTGTCCTCCAGGGGTCCACACTGGCTCCAGTCTTGTTCAACTTATTCATCAATGACCTGGATGAAGGGATCACACTGGGAGGAGTGGCTGATACCCCAAAGGGCTGTGCTGCCATTCAGAGAGACCTGGACAGGCTGGAGAGATAGGCAGAGGGGAACCTCATGAAGTTCAACAAAGGCAAGTACAGGGTCCTGCACCTAGGAAAGAATAACACCATGCACAAGTACAGGCTGGGGGCTGACCTGCTGGAGAGCAGCTCTGCAGAGAAGGACCTGGGAGTGCTGGTGGACAACAAGCTGACCATGAGCCAACAATGAGCCCTTGTAGCCAAGAAGGCCAATAGTATTTTGGGGTGCATCAGGAAGAGTATTGCCAGCAGGTTGAGGGAGGCGATCCTGCCCCACTCTACTCAGCCCTGGGGAGGCCACATCTGGAGTGCTGTGTCCAGTTCTGGGCTTCCCAGGACAAGAGAGACATGGAGCTACTGGAGAGGATCCAGCGTAGGGCTATGACGATGATGAAGGGAGTGGAGTATCTCTCCTATGAAGAATGGCTGCGAGAGCTTGGACTGTTTAGCCTGGAGAATGGACGACTGAGGTGGGATTTTATCAATGTGTATGAATATCTGAAGGGGGGAGTGTCAAGGGGATTTGGACAAACTCTTTCCAGTGGTGTCCAGCAACAGGACAAGAGGCAACAGGCACAAACTGAAACAAAGGTAGACTCCATCTAAACATAAGGATAAATGCCTTTACTATGAGGGTGACAGAGCACTGGCACAAGTTGCCCAGAGAGGTTGTGGAATCTCCTTCCTTGGAGATGTTCAAAAGACATCTGGGCGCAATCCTACGCAATGCGCTCTAGGTAATCCTGCTTGAGCAGGGAGTTTGGACTACATGAGCTGCAAAGGTCCCCTCCAACTTCAACCGTTCTATGACTGTGACTGTATTTCCTCTGTGAAGTCAATGTAGTTCTAGTCTCTCAATTTTATATTTGTATGCCAGTACGCATGTACATATCTGTAATCTTCCCATGTAATTTTGCCAGCATTATTTTTTTGTTGCAAAACAATTGCCAGAAACTCTGCCTCTGCCCTTTTCCTCTTCCAATGAAGATGAAATTTCACAAAAAGCGTCTAGCCCTTCTTAATTCCCAAAATATCCTGAAGTTTCATATTTTTTAAAGGAAAGAAACTAAAGGCACCTTGAGTATCATTGCTATTGTCGCTCCTCTTTAATGGTTATATGGTGACACTGCTTAGCACAGGATTACTGTCAGTGCCTCGGAGGAGATAGGATATTGGCTGCTTGAGAAACAAGATGGGACGATAAGGGAAGGAGGATGTTACCTCTGCGGTATCTAGTTCTGTCTCCTGATTTTCATTCTATAGATCCTATGTTGAGCCAGGGTGGAAGGCCGCTGCTTTCCTTCACATGCCTGCCATGGTTCTGCAAGTGCAAGGCAGTCGGTAGAGAGTGAGAATTGTGACAAATCTGTTTCACTTAAAATAACTGAACTGTGTAATTGTCAGAAAGGACTTAGCAGCCAAATAGGATACAATTGAAAGTTATGCAGATCACCAAAAGTGCTGGATACACTGACAGAGTTATGCAGAAAATTGACTTGTGTTATATTATTCTTTGGTAAGCACTGATGGTATTATGTTGCTTAAGTGCTCATATTGCAGTGAACATGGTTTTTAAGCAACTGAACTTCTGCTTAACTGAAGTGAAACCCTTAAATTTCTTAAATATATTGTACTACATGTGCAGCCAAGGCTGAAGTTTTCTCTGCAGAAACCAGGCTCCCCTATACTAATCCTTTTGGAGTGCATTGGTTAGAGCTCATCCGGGCCGTTTTTTCCTTGACATACATCAAAAGTATCACAATTAAGGCTGCCTGTCATGGAAGGAGAGAAAATCATTAAAGAACTGAAAGGACCAAGAGTGGGCTGAAAAGATGAAATATTTTAACTGACCTTAATTTGTTAGAGTGATTTTTCCTCAGGAAGAGGGGGCATACGTGTAGTTCTTCAGCTGGCACCAGGATGGTTCCTCTGCATGTGTCACATAACTATCACAAAACAGGCAGCTGTTATGACAGTGTCTTTACATTTGCACTCTCCTAAGTTGTGTCTATCCTGGATATAATTTAAGTAAAAATGTTGTCCCAAAAAATCTCATTAATGGGATTTCTATTGAATGTTTTCCATAATGGTCTATTAATTGATGTCTGTTCCTTCCAGGGAGGGGTAATTAAAAGCCAGAAGGGGAAAGAAGGAAAAAAAAGAATCTCACTTTTCTGGCATAGTTTCAAAGGATTCAATTAGGGAATGCAAAACAAAATTCCTTTAAAAGCATGATTGATGTGGGAGCTTTAACTAGGTGCTGTCATTTGATATGGGGGCTTTTTATTAATGCATATTATATGATAGAAATGTGTGGGACAGGATGCCAGGCTGTTGACAGTATTTGTGTGTGGTATATGTGTTACATGAATAGATGGGCTGTGTAGAGGTGCATTTTGTTTCTTCTTTCACTGGTTCATTTCTTTAATCTGAACCAAAACTGAAAGATCTTACTGTGAGGCAAGAAGTTCTGAGTGAAAAGTGTTGTTAAGAAAATCTACCTTGAAGGGGAGTATTTTATATACAGAATGCTATTTTCTGTAGAGTGGAAATGCTTAAAAGCTGATGATGATACACTATAAYATGCCTAGTGCAGAGGGCTGCCGAACCATTCACAACCATTTGATGGGCCTAATGTCCCTGTGTCCCTAACGTATAGAAGTATATATGATATATATATATGCATGTGAATATATTTAAATACATATCTATCTTGCATACAACAGCACAGCCCCTAAGAGCTGTAAAATRCTGTTTGTACTGCCTATTGACACACTTTAGAGTTAGAGCTGTTTTTAATGGAGAGCAGGTTCTTTGTTTCAGTTGAGAAAGAACCATAAACTGTGAATCACAGAATCACACACAGAATGGTTGAAGTTGGAAGGGACCTTTGCAGATCCAAACCTGTGGGTGTCAGGTTTCCCTAAAAGATCTCTAACCTGATCTTCCTTGACGAAGGGAAAGTCTTCCTTTCTCCAGACTTTCTCTCTTGTCTCCAGGGTGTGGGATTCTTGAGGACTGCCCTTAGCAGTAATCCCTGAAGCAAAGAAGGCATTCAGCAACTCTCACTTCTCTGTATCCTTCATCACCAGGGCCCCCACCCCATTCAGCAGCAGGCCCACATTTTCCCTAGTCTTCCTTTTGCAGCTGATGTATTTGAAGAAGCCCTTCTTGTTGTCCTTGACATCTCTTGCCACATTTAATTCCAAATGGGTCTTGGCCTTCCTCATGGCATCCCTGCATACTCTAACAATGTTCCGATATTCCTCCCAAGTGGCCTGTCCCTGTTTGCATCTTCTGCACACTTCCTGCTTATGTTTGAGTTTTTCTAGGAGCTCCTTGTTCTTCTATGCAGGTCTCCTGCCCCCTTTGCTTGACTTCTTAATCAGCGAGATGCTCTTGAGCTTGGAGGAAGCGATACTTGAATATTAACCAGCTCTCTTGGACCCTCCTTCCTTCTAKGGCCTTAACTCATGGKATTCCTCCAAGTAGGTCCCTGAAGAGGCCAAATTTTGCTCTCCTGAAGTTCAGGGTTGTGATCCTACTTACTGCCCTGCTTCCTCCTTGCAGGATCCTGATCACTGCCATTTCATGGTCACTGCAGCYATGCCAGCCCCCYAACCTTYGCATTTCCAACCAGCCCTTCTTCGTTTGTTAGTACAAGGTCCAGCAGCACACAGAGCTCCTCGCTGGCTCCTCCACCATCCATGTCAAAAAGTTATTATCAGTGCTCTGCAGGAACCTCTGGGACCATTTGTGCTTAGTTGTGTTGTCTTTCCAGCAGATATCAGGGTGGCTGAAATCCCCCACGAGAACCAGGACCTGTGATTGTGAGGTTACTTGCAACAGTCTGTAGAAGGCCTCACTGACTTCCTCTTCCTGATCCGGTGACCTGTGGTAAACACATACAACAGCATCACCCGTGTTAGCCTCTCCTTCAGTCCTTTCCCATAAGCTCTTGACTAGCTCTTTGTCAAACCTTACACAGAGCTCAACACATTTCAGTTGCTCACTCACATAGAGCGCACCTTGCCTTCCTGGCCTGTCTTTCCCCAAAAGCACAAGCTCATGCAAGCTATCCCACCGTGTCTTTGTAATTGCAATGAGGTCATGGCCCTGTGACTGCACACAGATCTCCAATTCTTCCTGTTTATTCCCCATGCTGYGTGCATTGGGGTACAGGCATTTCAGAGTCATAATTGAACAYGCAGGTTTCCCAGGAGGGGTGCAAGAGGTTCCCCCATAGCTATTTCTCATATGCACTTCTCTGGCTGCATGCACCCACCGGAGGCATCCTGACTCGAGCTGTGTTTTATTGACTACTCTGTCTCTATAGCTCTCCCCTTCTTATTTTTGGAAATACAGTTCAGAAAGTGAGTGGCAGACATTTAATTCGACCGTGAATAGAYCAACTTATATTTGGTCTCTTTTTCTCCCCCTTTTTTTAGTTGTGATGAGTTATGTATGTGCACCACACAACCCTGATAAAACAGAAATCTTAATGTTTTTGAGAGATTATAGCTAGTCATCTTGCATATGGATTCAGATAGCTCTGGGGAAACTTTAAGAGTTGTTGGGTAGTACTTGAAGAAATTGAAGTGTATGTATGGTCAACAGTTTAAAACATTTTCTGAAAATATACACAATGATCTTTTTTCCCCCCACTGAACAAAATCGAACATCAGACATTTTTCACCAGCTTGCTAAGAAAGCATTAGGCAGTAGGTAAAAGATTACAAAGAGTAAGCCTTTAACAGCATAAGTTYTGTTCATGGAGTAGCTAAGAAAATGATGTACTAAATCGTTTAATGGTTATTTCTTTTAAGCAGAAGTTTGCATATTTTTTGCTTCTTTTGTTATAATCTCTGATATTTTACATGGGATGGCAGATAAGTATGGTATGTTAATCCAGCAAGGATGGGACTTGAGACTGCAAATACTTACATACATGAGTAACTTTATTCAGGTTTGTGGTGGATTGTGTAGGTGCATGTGATTTGCTCTACACAATGACCTGATCCTTTGCTCATATCAGAGAGCTGAGAGCTGGCCCTGGCTGTATGGCAGCATTATTTAAAATGGTATCCTGCAGACCTTAACTCAGATACCCTTCTTTGTGCTGCTTTTGCAAACAGCRTTAAACATGGTCTGAGCAGTAAGTCCATTCACAAAAAATAGCACCCAGACAATAAATCTTTCAAAACTGCTTGCAAGATTGCTTTGCTACAGCACTAGCTACTTAAAGCACTGAAAATTGTCCAGTAAATAAAAGGTACTGTTAGGAACTACTAATAAAGTTTAGAGAACCACCTGGTGACAAATTTCAAAAAAGCAGCTTTTGATAGAAATGACACTACTTTAGCACAAGTAGGAAAATTATTCGAGGGGTAGAAGATGAAAGGTTCAGAAAATCTAACTTTTTATATGGTAGCAAACTCAGATCCATTTCCTGTTAGGTCTAAAGTGAAATTGCCATTTAAGAATAGAGATTTTGAACAAATGGCAGAGTTGACAAAAAGAATTTGTAGGACCTTGGATTTTGGAGAATATATGTTAACATGAACATACTGTGTACATATTGCCAGGAGTAAGGAGAAAAGGGCAATAAGATAAAACATTTGTCTAAATATATGTCTCAAGACCTGCACTCAGACAATGGAGTTTTTCCAACCATTATATCAGAGCCATTAGATGTGCTCAGTAAATTTACTGTTAGGAGACAGTAAGGTAAAATGTAACATTTTTTTCAATGGAAAGACTGTTCAGAGTAGAGCTATTGTAAAGTATGAAAAAAAGTGTTTAAGCCAAAACATCTAAAAAGGAATAGACTAGGCAACATTGTTAGGAAATAACAAATTTTCTGTTGAAGAATTTCCTTAAACTGGCCAAATGCTTTTGCAGCAGATAATGAGCTATATTTCCTGAATACTCAGTCTGAGAAACTCTTAACTGCTCACAAACCCATGCACTGGAAATTTTAGAATACTTAATAAGTTGGCAACAGTYGTCAAAGAAAGGGATTTCATACAAGCTGAATGATGGATAAATATTTTCATATTCTACTGCAGTGGAAATGTTTGGGACTTAGGACAAATCAACCCMTGTATTTTGGAGATTAAATATTTCCTTCACAGTAAAGGATAACTGTCGTCTGCAACAAAGGTGCTTCTACTTACAGTTTGAGGCATGAAGTTGATGGCAATAATAGGTATCTGCCTTATTATGTTATGATCTTGAATATACAGTTTCCTCACAGATGTCTTTAGTTGCTTGAAACAGAAAGTTGCAAATATAGGATAAGCATGCCGTGTAAATTATTGCTGTGAAGTATTCTTATTTTTCTGTTCTTTGAGTGAGAGTTCAATCAGGCCTGACTCGTTCATGAGGATACTCACATACAAAAAAGTCCGTCTTTTGAGGCCTTACRTCTTGCATCTGGATTTTTGAAATGATTTTTTTTATTTGGATTCTTTGTTGCCTCAGCACCTTGTATCAATACCCCTCAATACATGTCAAACTTCACATCAGTTATACAACTTGTTGCCCCACCGTGTGGTGCTAATGAGCGGGCAAATTCAGCAAGCTCTGCAAAGGTCTTGTTAACACCAATCATTCCTTGACCTGGCTCCTTTCACCGACAGTGGACAGATGGTCTTAAGGACGGTCTCAGCAAGACTCATGCTCTGTTCTATTCTATCCTCCTCTGCCTAACAGTGCCTTATCTCTATATTCTAGCAACTCATCTATATTGCCTAAGTCCAGAGAATAATGCCTCATGGACATGTAATTTCCAAAGCTTCCCCTAAACAGTAGTTAATATGTTTCTGTAAAAATTCCTCTGTGCTTTGAGTATGACTTATTTTCCTAAGATTTTACAATTGCTTTCCTTCTGCCAATAATAGTTAAAAGCTTTTGCTTGTAATTTTGGTCATAAATTTCTCTGAAGACAGATCACTTTCAAGAAGTTTCTTCTTGAAATAATCTGACACTTCCTCTCCTGTTCTGTGGGCTGGCAATAAGTCAACAGTAGCATCCGACAGAGCAACAATGCTCTGGCATTAAGTAAAGTTAATATCTATAGGCAACCTCAAGTTTGAGATTACAGCATTTTTTAAGAATCTGAGTATCTTTATTTGGTAACTCTTAAGTTACCTAATCTATTAGAGTTCCTCTTAAGGGGTTCTGAAATTTCTGATCATTTGCAATGATATCACTTCTTTCATCCTCATTTAGGTTTTGACAACTTCTAGAAGGGGAACATCATTGTATGTGTATATATATGTATATATATTATGTGTATAATGTATATATATCTATGTATGTATGCATATATATATTGTCTGTGGCCTGATCTCAGAGAACCCTTTCATTAATCTTTGTGTAATCTTTGTGTAAATGAGGCCATATTGGTCTTTGGGGCTTTTGAACTGTCTGCCTATTCTCAGTCCATTGAGAATAATGTTCATGAACTCCTCCTTTTTCATTGCTCAGCTAAATATTTGGGAAGCTCATGTTTCAACTCTATCATAAAAGTTCAGGCACTGCAAAAAAAACCCACTAACTAGAATCAGATAAATAAGAGCAGCAGGATCAGATGTATGACTAAAAGCAGCTATTGTGGCAYCCCATATTCACTTTAGAAAAATTTTGAAAAAGTTATTTCTGTGGAAAGGTTATACCATATGAAATGGCTCTACTAAACCATGTAACTAAAGTTGTCTGACTCAAGTTTTGCTACTTTAGAGGTCATTGAATAACATCCCAGCTGTGAGAAGTCCTTAGCAAAGTGAAAATGTCATAAATAACTAAGAGTGCAGATTATTCCAATAAGCACTATAAAAAAAAACAACAGTGGTTTGTCAATAAGAAAAACAGAGTAAGATGAAGGATAAGGCATGTAATTTTTGTTTCCTGCAGATGTTTAGAAAACAAAAAATCATTCTGAAAAACTCAAAACTATCAATATAACTTGAATTGTTTAGAATAATAATATGCTGCAGACACAAAACCCACAAAATCCTGAAAACACATTTCCTTACATTTTTAAGAGTATGTATCAACAATGCAGTTAATTTTGACTTTGCTATGAAGTAACGATTCTGTCCCAAGGGAAGAGAAATAGCCATGGTACTGTAACAGCAGAACAGATATTCAATTTTGGGTCAGCATTCTTTCTGATTTCTCTGTGCTTGAAGAACACCTTACACCAGAGCTGCTTTTCATACAGATTATTTGCCCTTGGGTGGAGGCTGAGGTCTGCCTAAGGGAGAGGAACCAATACCAATAGTTTCCTAGCTCTTCATGCTTGTTTTCTACGCTTGCTGCAGAATAAGATGCAGTGGTCTTCAGTCAGGTTTCTACTTAACTCGTGGATCCCTAGAGCAAAAGTATAGGATGTTTAAAATATTCCTCCCTAGTCTGAAAGGACATGCTACTTAGGTAGCATCTGTGCCTAAGCTTTTTAAACATATCAACAACAACTAAAAATGTCACCAAGAAATGCACCCATTTCCACAAACCATCTGCCCCAAATCCTATTCAATAGCCTTCAGTCTAGAATTTTTTTCTCCCTTCTTGGGGGGACTCTGACACACCACATTTACAGAGTAAAAGGTGACACCTACTGTGAAAGCAATGAAGATTATTAGTGTGTCCAACTTCAAATACTTTTCAGTCTTTCAGTGATTATGGATGCTTCCTTTCAAAACTGTCCAAGATGCTGTAACTTTTACATGGGTTGTGCAAAAAGATAAACCTTGGAAGCTGCTGGACTGTAAAATAGCAGTACACTATGACACTGGCAAACCTTTAAAAGATAAATCTCAGCAGCCACTGGACTATAAAATATTAGTACACTCTGACACCATTGGATCTCTAAAACTTCAGAAAAGGATTTTTCTCATGCAACAAAGTGAAGAAGAAAGACTGCCTAACTTTAGAAATCCATATAACTTAATTCAGTTTAGAACTACCCTATATAAGTGCATATATCTTTGCTGAGCTCCTTCTAGAAAGGCGAAAATGACAATTATTTGGTTGGGTTTACTTTGGTTATTTACTTGGGTTTATATTGGTTTATATACCTTAATGATAGCTCTGGAACAGTGTCTGCCATTTCCAATTTTCAAAGCAATGGCTTATCCGTGAAAAACAAGCTTTTGAAAGGGTCTACAACTTCTTTAACAGTGCAGTTTTGCCATATCCAAGCTTTTAAAAACAACAAGCTTGAGCCCCCATATTGGTGACTGTTTTAAAATCATTAGGGGCTTCTTGTTTCATTTCTAAATCAAATGTCCTTTTATCCCTCTTTTTCTCAATTTTAGCATTGGTGAGAAATTCCCCCTTCTCCTATCTTCTTTTTCCTTTCTGTGATATTTTTGCAGGATTTAAGTTTATCCTTAAAAACCTACGCAGCACGGCAACTTCTCAGCTCACTGATCCAACAGAGTCCATCTACCATTGCCCCCCGAGACTCCGATCTCTCTATCCCTGCTGCTGGAACAACTACCTACCTGAATTTTTTTTTGCATGTTTTCACATCATTCCCACGCCACAGCATTTGCCTGACCTCCATACTTCCTTCCTTGCAATTTCCTACTTGCATTTTCCTCCCTTCTGCTACAGCACAGTCTCCTGCACTCTGACTCTGCGTCCTCCTCTTCACGCTTGTCTGCCCMTCCTCTGCATCCCTCCTCGTCCCTACATTAGTCTCACTCAATTTCCTGTCCCATTTCTGAATGCATTTTCCCTCCCCRCTGCTCCTGTGGTCTCTCGCATGTCCATATTCTCCTGTCCCCTGCCTGGCCCTCACATAGTGGCTAACGGACCATTAGCTTCCCTGATGGCATCCTGTCTTCGGCCTGACTGAAAATAACAAGGACCGGCATCCATCTTAACTGGTTTAGCCTCAGTTTCGCCCACAAACTTTAAATGGATCTGGCAACCAACCTCTTGAGAGCAGATTTGGTCTGGTCCCCTTTTCAGTAATGGGAGATGGCAGTCATCTTTCTT
This sequence comes from Rhea americana, assembly GCF_003343005.1. Classification (NCBI taxonomy): domain Eukaryota; kingdom Metazoa; phylum Chordata; class Aves; order Rheiformes; family Rheidae; genus Rhea; species Rhea americana. Next base: position 627,952 of record NW_028186979.1, on the reverse strand, counting down.
ATGGATCAAATTTCACAATCTCATAAACAGAAAAATTGATTATCATATTCTAAAAATAATTAACAGAATATTAATAAAAGCCCTCCAGGTATTCTGTGGCTTGAGTCAGGGCATGAAAGCTGGCAAGGCTGCTGAGACATGTCTTTCCTAGTGGCAGGTGATCACAGGGGTGCGAAGTCAGTGAGACGGAGAATGTGGCTTTATCCCTGGTATTAGTGTGACTATGATCTACTGAAACCCTTACAAAATGTTATCATTACTTTATTTAGCCCAAACATTAAATAAATTATCTTTGCTTGCCTCCTTGGCTTTTTCCTCTCCATAGGAAGGTCTCCCCTGCTTTGCAGCAATTTCTGGACAGCTCTGTGACAGCTTACTCTGAAAAGCCAGAAGTGATGGCAACTTCATTAGGATATTTCTTGCTGTACGCTGTACAAAAGTGATCGTGACTTAAAACTAATCACTAGACCTAATAAAAAGCCTTGCCGTCTATGACTTCCAAAGCTAYATTTTTCTTTAATAGAATTCATAGAATCAGTAAGGTTGGAAGGAGACCTCTGGAGATCATCTAGTCCAACACCCATGCTCAAGTA